>NW_026289000.1:40000-77676 GCF_023373465.1 Oncorhynchus keta | reverse complement strand
CCTGGAATGACCAAGAGGCTCAGTTATATCATTATTTCACGCCTGACTTCCCTTTGCGCAGACCTGTCAGTTTACAGTGTTGGTATGGTAGTGATATCCTGTCCTGTCACCTCCAGAAATACCAACGTGTGTGTGTGTGTGTGTGTGTGTGTGTGTGTGTGTGTGTGTGTGTGTGTGTGTGTGTGTGTGTGTGTGTGTGTGTGTGTGTGTGTGTGTGTGTGTGTGTGTGTGTGTGTGTATGTGTGGTACATGCCCCACAGCATGGCCTGGCTCTTGGCCTAGATCTCCATGGTCAAATGAACGAATACAGTGTTGTCCAAACCTGGGCAGGCGTTAAGGTGAGAGTAAGGACAAGTACCTAGTCTTTCCTCTGGTCAGTTCACCAATTTAACTTCAAAAGCTCGATGCAACATCTATTTTACAGATACAATTCATTGTTTATTGCTTTCTGTCGATTACACACTAATTGCAATTACTAATTCACAATAGAATTTGCATAGAAATACTTGACTAGCATTTGTGTGACTACCATTGGTAAACGAGTCCTTATTAAAACCCATCTCATTCAACACACCTGTGGTTTTTCCCCTGCTTAGCTGTTGCATGTGCCAACCAATGGTTACCTGCCATGTCATCAACTGTAACGTCAGCCATCAGATTGCTATAACATACTGTATAATCTGGTTAACTGATGCGCAAAATATCCAGGAGTTGTAAGATCTGGCATGCATCAGCAATGTCTGAGCAGGGAACACGACCGCCGTCTTCCCATGACCCTATTGTGTCGCTGCGTTTTGCTGAAGCTCATTGGCTGAGTGAGAAATGAGCAGTTTATACAATGCTTAGCCTGTTACACTTGCTTGGCGCTGGGCTGACGCCGAGAAAGAGAGAGAGAGAGAGAAACGGAGAGAGAGAGAGATAAAGGAGATGGGAAAGAAGGAAGGAGAGATGAAGGGGAGATTTACTCTGATTACATCCCAGGGATGTCAATATCTCCTGCGAGCAGCGACTGCTAACCCCACCAACACTCCATCACCCTCAGCAGGCAATTAGATAGCATAATACATGATCCAATAAACCACCCTACGTTGCCCTCTCTCCCTCCACCCACTCTCTACTCTCTCTGTCTCTCCCCCCCCCCGCCCCTTTCTCTCTCTCTCTCCCCCATCTCACCCCCCACTCTTTATCTTCCCCTCTATCGCACTCTCCTTTATCCGCTACCTCTCTCTCTCTTCTCCCAGCTATAAAACCCTCCTATACAGCGCTATTGTCTATCACAGTTTGTTCTTGGAAGGAGCCATGAGAATCTGTGCTCATTAGAGATGTCAGCTGCTCACCCAGGCATAGCAGAATAGCGAGACTAGCCTCTAATAAACAGTACACAGAGGGTATACAGACACACACAGAGAGGCAAGAGACACACGCACACACACACTTTGATGAGAAGTGCAGCACTGGGACACCTGAACTGTGCTGTGTTACTATTCATTTCCAGTACCGCTTGAACTGTTTAGAGACAAAAACAGTGTTTGAAAGTGTGCCGGCAGTGCTGCTGTTCTAAGACTGTTTCTCATCCAAACAGCCTGATTAAGCTGACCTTCAGGCAGAGGGAAATCATTAGAAGTGTTTGAGTAGTGTGAACATCCAGTAAGGAAGTATTCACACAGCCATAGGTATTCACACAGCCATAGGTATTCACACAGCCACATCTTCAGGATGTCAATTTACTGGAGAACAGCACACCTTCCACAGCCCGACATGAATAAAAAGACAAAGTTATTGTTGCAGTAACTAGTGTCTCGCGTATATTTCGGTTGGGGACTTTTTTTATGTGCTGCTACTGCACACCAGCGTCAAGTTGACAAACAATGAAATTTGGTTTTAATTGCAACCTTTCATCCGGTTGTTCTTGTGAAAGGGAATGTGTATTCAATAACCTACCAGGTTGAATAAAGATATATTAATCTGCTGGAACAATAATTAACTACCCACACGAGAAGATACCCAAAATTGGCCACCACAATGTTCCTTGAGGATTCGGCGGACCCTCGGGACAAGAAGTAGGGCAGTAAGCACGTCTCCACAGTGGACCAGTGTGTCGCCCGTGGGGAGTGCGTGGTCTTGAACCTCATGGCCAGGGCCCTCAGGCGGCCATAGTAGCCTTGGAATGCCTTGCAGCCTGGAGCAGATCCCGCGTTGAGGTGGAGGCAGATATCAGCCTGGAGACACTCTGGGAAACCCTTTAGGACCTGGGGGCGTGAAAAGACAGGCCACAGCAATAGGAAAAAATGGTCAGATAGGACTGGGACGGAAGTGTTTATGGTGTTATCAGAGGTGTGCTGTCAAACTAACTTGAGACGTCTTTGGGTGTGGGTTTGGTTTGAGTTTGCAAGTTAGATTTGGTTTGAATCCAATGGGTTGATACAATTGCCAATTGTGTTTTGGTCTTCTTCTCAAAATCTAAATACTGCATTGTCATATGTGACTGTTTGAGGGGTATTTTTATGGCATCTACCCATAGTTTTAATCAGAGTAATAGCAGGTGGGGGTAAACAGATATCCAACACTGCTATACAAGACACAACAAACTAGGAAAACATGGAAACAGACATGGAAACACACCTTCCCTTTGATAAATAAATAAATAATTAGCACAAGTGTGCTCATGAGGGAACTTTCTATCTTCGTGGGGTATCATTAGTGTCTGTGATTCAGATTTATTATAAAAATGAATAAATAAAATACTTACCTCAAAACTGAATTAACCTGTCATGTCATTTAGAGTTTAAGGATCAGAGTGACAAGTATTTCAACTATTTCAATTACTACATGCTTAAATGCAAATAGTATCACTGGAAAAAATGTCACCTAAATGATTCAGTGACATTAATGCCCTCAATTGGAAAACAAGTAATTTGCCTGGGACTGAACACCACACAGGGTCAAAGGTTACAGGTTAAAGTTCATGAGATGACTGTAAACAGAGGATCAAATCTTGAACTGTGAAATCACAGAGGACCAGAGGGGCAAGGGAAGGCTTCAAACACACAAAGGGGAACATTAAACAATGAAACATTCTTACTCTATCACATACAAAACAATGACCTTATTAACAAAAACTCATCTGGACAAATCTACATTTCTTGAAAAAGAGAGGCTATTTTTCAATAGTTGGGGAATAAAATCATAGCAGAAGATTTTGGAAAGGAGAGATTGAACAACATTTGGCAAGTGCAGTGCAGGTGCAATATCGCTGGACATGTGTGCCAAGCCTCCCACACGGAGGGAAACCTGGCAGTGCCAGGCTGTCTGTGCCTCTAACTGCCATATAAATTATGTGGTTTGTGTTTGAACACACACATTTCGTGCAAACGGCGACCTTGTGGCAAGCCACATGCAAGTCAATCTGTGATGGACAATATGGGCTGCTAGAAGCACTGAGGGTTATACTACTGGCTGGCATGCAATAGGGAAGTCAGTATGTACACTGAGTGGACAAAACATTAAAGATCACCTGCTTTTTCCAGGTGAAAGCTATGATCCCTTATTGATGTCACATGTTAAATCCACTTCAATCAGTGTAGATGAAGGGGAGGAGACAGGTTAAAGAAGGATTTTAAGCCTTGAGACAATTGAGATATGGATTGTGTATGTGTGCCGTTCAGAGGGTGAATGGGCAAGACAAAAAAATATTTAAGCGCCTTTGAACGGGGTAATGTAGTAGGTACCAGGCGCACCTGTTTGATGTGTCAGAACTGCAGCACTGCTGGGTTTCACGCTCAACAATTTCCCCATGTGTATCAAGAATAGTCCACCACCCAAAGGACATCAGCCAACTTGACACAACTATCGGAAGCATTGGAGTCAACATGGGCCAGTAATCCTATGCATGGAAACTTTCGACACCTTGTAGGGCCCATGTGCTGACGAATGAGGCTGTTCTGAGGGCAAAAGGGGTTGCAACTCAGTATTAGGAAGGTGTTCTTAATGTTTTCTATACTCAGTGTACAAGGCATGATCTAGAGGACTACAGTATTTAAAAATAACTGGGGAGCATGCCTTCAAATTATCATGCTTTTTCCTAGACTATAAAGACAAGTTATGGATTTTAATAAAGGTATTCTTTGATTTCGTCTTGGTCAACGATTTACTACACTATGCCTTCTTTTGAAAACAACACGTTTCTTTGAACACAGTACCTCCTGCTCTTACCCAGAGTGATGAAGTCATTCCATTTGACATGAGGCAGACAAGGAAAAGACACATTTAAGCAAGTACAGTTAGCATCACCAGGGAAAGCCGGTTTACATACAGTATCCATGGCTTTCATTCTAGAGTTTAGAATCTTAATCAAGATCATAATAATGTCATATAACCATGTCGCTAAGGAACACACTGGGCTATATGTTAATGGTAAGAACCGTCATGGAGACAACGTTGTTTAAGGTCAGAAAAAAACATTGAACAGCTTCACCGAGAAGCTAAGTACTGTAGGAGAAACACAGCAAAGGCAGTAACATAACCATCGTCTTGAAACTGGGGGCTGAACATGAAAAACCTATTGAAGAACAGCAGCAATCTGAATCATCAATCTGAGACTTAACCACTATCTATTCCCTTATCCCACCATATGACTAACATTATGTCCCAATATGAGCATTTTTGTTTGCCAAAGTCTCACTTGGAAGACTTATTAGCCCCACACACACACACAAACACGCACACACACACACACAGCCTCCCTTACACCCCCACGGACCCACCCACCCCCACCCTCCCCCACCTTCCTCCCTACACAACCCCCCACCCCCCCCCATTCGCACCATATTCATGTCGATGCCGTTGGTGTAGTTCCAGGCGTGTTGGAAGTACTCCTCCAGGCGTTGCCTCAGTGGGTTGGGGATCTGGTGGAAGCGGATGAATTCTTTGACCCGGAGCATCTGCAGGTGGTACCGCGCCCCGTACCAGAGTACAACCGCTGGATGATGGCCGACACATTACCAAAGATACTGGCGTACATCAGGGCTGCGAGAGGGAGAATCACACCAGACAGGTGGTCATCATGTCGTCATCACTGTTAGCAATATTCTAATTTCCCTTAATTAATCAGTAGCTAGGAATATAGTAGTACAATAACTTATTGAGTAGTACTACTTGGCTTTACAGTAATAGTGATTCATTGTCGAAATGTGTATAATGTATTCATTTGTTTGTTCGTTCATTCATTCCATCTGTTTTCAGTCTAAACACTCACAGCCAATCAGCATGACACAGATGGAGAAGATCTTCTCGGAGTTGGTGTTGGGTGAGACGTTGCCAAAGCCCACGCTGGTCAGACTACTGAAGGTAAAATAGAGGGCCGTGACGTATTTGTCCTTGATGGACGGGCCAGAGCTGGGGTCACTGTAGTTGTACCTAGGGGGTGAGACAGTACACTCAGTTCATGGTTCGATACATTTCACTGTATTTTTTCTACAGTATTATCCCAACATAATAACGGGAAAAGTATATTTTTTTATACATCTGATTTTGTACCAATATTTCTTAGTGTAATTAACAAATCCTAAAGTTATTTCCGATCATTCAACTGCATCGTTATTAAAGAGTCATGTGATACAGTAAATAGTATTGGGGTACATTGAGGCACAAGTCCATGGTACATGTTGTTATGATATTCAGTAATTCAGTATATTTTGGCTTGCCTAGTACCTCTTCCAATGGACACGCCCAGGTTATCCAGCCAGCCAATCTTGTGCTCCAGATAGGCTTCTCCACATTGCCGATGGCGTACCAGATGCAGGCCAGCCAATGGGCAATGAGGGCGAAGATGCACATGAGGAGCATAAGGACGGCGGCGCCGTACTCTGAATATCGGTCCAGCTTACGGGCCACGCGAACTAGTCGGAGCAGCCGGGCGGTCTTCAGCAGCCCAATCAGAGTTGTGGTCTGAGGGGACATAGAAGTAAACAGAGCTGTGATTGGCTGGGGGTTTGAGTGTTGCAGTACAGTCCAGGCAAGTTATTTGTTAATTGGATGCACCACAACAGGAAGCAATTTGTTGTTATTAGGGGTAACCTTAAGGTCAGATCAAAAGGTTAGGAGTTAGGGTTAAGATAGTACTGTTTACAATCAAGCTTGGCTAAATGACCACGATCCAGTTTCTAATTCCAGTTTCTAAATCACTGAACATGTCAATGGAAGGGAACTCTGCAAAAATAGACTGCTGTCTAAACCAGCAGAGAGCAGTGGCAATAATACGAATATAATATAACATATTTCCGTCATTCTAAAATGTTGTTAGGAGGAATGAGGGGAAAGGGGGATTTATCAAGCCTACATGCTACATACTAAGACGACTGCAGAAAAACATGTTTTAAAGAACAATAAAGAAAAGAAAATCTAAAAGAACTGAGCTTTTGACAGAGAGTCCAAGTCTTCCAGCCAGGCAGCATGAAAGCAAACACCACGCCTCTCCTGTCCTCCCACCCCTCCTTCTGTTCAGTTTAAACAGTCTCCATCCTGGCATCTCTCCATCTCGGTTCCTGCCCAGCTAAATGAACACGGTGACAACAACAACAACAAAAACAACCACGGCCTGCCATGAGATAAGAGCTGATTTATTAGTGTCGCACAGTCTGCAAACAGCATAAGTGAGTCTTAGGGAAATTCTAATAGTTTGTTCCTCGTCTCCTCAGGACCAACGTTTATAGTAATATCCTGAGGGAAGTCATTACTACTACTGTTTTTTGTCCTCTACAGTCACTCAGCTCTCTGCACCTGCACACGTTTATTTACAGGGTGCTTCTCCCGTTTACACATGAGACTCAATTTGACAGTGACTATGGTTCCTTGTCTCATAGAAGGGAGTCTGATTTATGGCGCAACACTGACTTGACTCTGTCACAGGTGAATGTGCTCTGGTGAGGGACACGGATGCTACTGCTGAGTCTCTGAAAGCTCCATTACAAACCGCCCGGGCCATCCGCCCAGATCTTCCCCTCTAGATCGCTGCAATCATTTACAGCAGATTTAGCCTACTTTACTCTTAGAAAAATAGGTGTTATCTAGAACCTAAAAGGGTTCTTTGGCTGTCCCTGTAACGTCTGCTTCCAACTCACACTCTCAAACACGTAGATCCCTGAATGCAGTTCACTCTCCAGATCCCAATCACCTGAATTCTGATCACCTGTTCACACACCTGTATGTCATTATCACACACTATTTAGTTCAGTTCTTTGCACCCCATCTTTGTGAGGTATTGTTTGTTTGTGACACACTTCTAGTTGGAACGCTGGTTTCCCCATAATTTAATCCTCCCGTGTATGATAGTTTCTGCCTGCCTCACTAACGATGCCTTTTGCCTATTCCCTGCCTGTACTTTAGCGGATTTCCTGTTCTCAACCTATTGCCTGATCTCCCAGACGACGTTATTCAACTTTTCCCTGCCTGTACTGTTGCCTTTTGGACCCCCTGTGTATGACCTTCTGCCTGCCCCTGGACCAAACTACTTGACTCCTTCTGTGGTCCTTTACAATAAACATCTGCTGTGCCCTGCGCTTCAAACCAGCTCTCTGTCTCCGAAAGTGTTCATTAAAGGCTCCTAAGGAGAACGCTAAGAAGAACACTTTTTGGCTCCGGGTAGAAAGAACCCTTTTGGGTTGCATGTAGAACCCTGGAACCAAAAGGGTTCTCCTATAGGGACAGCCGAAGAACCCTTTTTCTAAGGGTGTACTTCTCAACCGGGAAGAAATCAGTCTCAGACAGACAGGGCATATCCTAAATCAATCAGAAATTCTTTCCGGGTTTTAGAATTGGTCCTAACTGTTGATCTTGACTGGAATGTCGGATGTGCAGAGTGAAAAGGGGTGCTTTAGTAGGCTATATTAGTGTATGGTTGATTAAAGTACTTGCTTAAGTCTGCAGTGCTTGTGAGTTGAAGAGTGGAGAGCTAAAGCTTCTCCCTAACAACCCTGATGATAAATCCGGGGATGGGGTTTGCTAGTCATCTGTGTTGGCCTGTCCACTCTACACAACCCTGATAGGCAGACAACACGTGATGGCTTGTGGTCTGAAATAGAAGACATAATCCCATAGGCTACTGGCTACAACAGGGTTTTCTAACTATGTTCCTGGGGTCCGATCCCGATTTAGGAATTGATGCCTTTCCTACGCAATCAATCAATCAAATGTATTTATAAAGCCCTTCTTACATCAGCTGATGTCACAAAGTGCTGTACAGAAACCCAGCCTAAAACCCCAAACAGCAAACGATGCAGGTGTTGAAGCACGGTGGCTAGGAAAAACTCCCAAAAGGCCAGAACCTAGGAAGAAACCTAGAGAGGAACCAGGCTATGAGGGTGACCAGTCCTCTTCAGCCTGTGCCGGGTTGAGAGATTATAACAGAACATGGCCAAGATGTTCAAATGTTCATAAATGACCAGCATGGTCAAATAATAATAATCACAGTGGTTGTCGAGGTGCAACAGGTTCACAGCACCTCAGGAGTAAATGTCAGTTGGCTTTTCATAGCCAATCACGCACTCCTTTCCTATGCACTCATCAGTATTTGGTATACCAATTTACCTTATTTAGTTGGCTACCTTGCACACTTTGTATACATTTAATTCAACTGCTGAAAACCTTCCCACTTGCTGGCCAACATATTTTCTCGTGGAGTTTCATTCAATGGGATTTTCAGTACATGTATCTCTTTAAATAAGGTTTTAATTACAATTGTCAACAGACTCAATGGAAAACATTAAGAGAACAGGTTCAGAACATGGGGATCAATGAAAGAAAGCCATCTATGCATATTGTTCTCCGTTTCAGTACCAACTAGATTTAAAAATACTCTTGCAGATTATTTCGGCACATTTTAGGGTTAGGAAAGTATGTATGAATCGTACATTTTTTTGGGGGAGAGTCTACGCACTAAATACTGGATATTGATGAATAAGAATAATAATATAATATAATATATGCCATTTAGCAGACGCTTTTATCCAAACGACTTACAGTCATTACAGTACATTCTACGTATGGGTGGTCCCGGGGATCGAACCCACTACCCTGGCGTTACAAGCGCCATGCTCTACCAACTGAGCTACAGAAGGACCACGAATACAGTGGTTTGATTCATCCTGAAAGCTGTCATATTCAAATTCAATCCATGAAATATTGGAAGAAGGAAAAAGGAGTTACCTTTTTGTATAAATATAACCTTAATTCTCACTAATCATGGAAATGTATGACAACGGTCTAGTTGCTGTGAGCCTTGTGCCAGGCTCCAGGTTTAACCGGCTGGTCTGAGTTCCATAATGATTCAAATAGGCTACATGTCCCAAAATATTGCGCAACGTTAGCCAGATATGATCCACTAATGCTAGCGACCCTCAAGAAAATGAATGATGCGAAAAGAAATCCATATGGGTATTACTGACTGCGGCTCCTGGTAGTGGCTAATGTTTATCATGATACAAACTGGAAAATAAAACAGAGAAAAGCATATAATCAAAACATTATAAAGCGTATACATCAACTCGGGAGGTTCCAGCCCTACAGAAGCCTATAGCTTGGGTCTCCAAATTTCATCCATGCAAATTATGAGGGCACACAATAACAATTCTGAATAACGGCACAGCTATTTATATCTTATTTCACTGTGAAAATATGATTTTCAGTTTTCTTCCATATGGCTGGTTTCACATTCGTCTCCAGGGACCATAAGGAAAAATCATCTAAAAAACAATTGCTATGTGTATTTACGATTCCCTTCTCCAAACGGATTAGTCATTTACCTAGCTCTTATCAATAGATCCTACCAAGTTGTAAACGACAGTGCACGGAGAACGGTACTATTTCTATCAGAAAGAAATGAAGTAGATGCATCTTGCACTTGGAACCGGTAAATTCGCTAGACCTTGTTCATGGTTTCATTGCGCGTCAAGGTGGTGGAATTATGAGGGAATTAGGTAAAGGTCAGAATCTGTAGACACACCTCCTCCACACCTTCATTTATTCTAGCTCCACCTCAAACAAATAGTGGGTGAATAGCATGCTATTCTCATGTTTCAATTTAAAGTAAGACTACATAGAGAGAAAAGGCCATAAAAAAGCAACTACGTTGCATTTACGCATGCTCAACTCGGGCATGAATCTGGGTCCTGGAAAACTACTGTCTGGGTATGCAGGCTTTTGTTTCAGCCCAGCACTGATACACACCTCATTCAAATGATCAACAAATTCAATTTGGACGTCAATTTTCTTAATTGGTTGTTACTGCAGGACTTACAAAAAAGCCTGCACGTGTTATCATAAAATGTAGCCTCTGCTGCTTATTTCCTGAAAAGTGAGAAACACTATATTACTTTGGACACACATGTGGCATGGCACCACTCGTCTGTCTGTTCCACTTCCTCTTCCTGCCATTCACTGACAAACCCAGATGGAGGGTAACTCTCTGGTACAAGACACCTGATGGTAAATAATGACTGGACAAATCACTGCTCTGACACACCACTGCTCCCTACACATGCTCACTTGTCATCATTTTGCAAGAGACATCTTTTTTTCTTTCTGGAACATCATGTACCCTCTTCTGTCCCGGCTCTGTGATGTGCCAGCAAGGGGACACACTTAGCAGTCGCTGCTCGGCTGAGATATTGACATCCTGTGGGTGTAATCAGAGTAGATAAATCGTCCCTCTCTCTTCCTCTTTCCCTCTCATACGCAGGAGCACATCTCTCCTCTCACTGCAGTTCAACAATCTTTCTTTTAATCTGCATCTTTCTTGCTCTGTCTTTCCCTCTCTCCTTTTCTCGAGTTGAGAACTTGGAAAGCTACTGTTCCACCTGATGGGAGCCAAAAGCAACACAGACAAATGAACAACAACAAACTGCAGTTTAGCAGTTCAGTCTTAGCTATTTGAGAGGCAGACGCCGTTCAACAGTTTTAGGACGCCCGAGGCAATCTGCCATAGCTACAGACTGAGACCAAATCAGATGTGAAAATGAGAGGCGTCTGACTAGCGAAACCTACAGGGGCACCGTCATGTCGACGAGGACCCTGAGGTTGTCTGACGTGTGCCTGTGAGTAAGTGACTAGCGACTTTAATTCAAAACATTTCAGAGAATGAGGAAAACTATAGGAGCACCATGTCATCACGACTTGGACCCGAGGCCTAGTGACACGTGTCTGTGAGTAAGCGGCTAAGTGACTAATGCCCGATTCACTCGATTAGGCCGATGCAAATGGCTCTTTCAAGCACTGTTCCCGTAACTATGGTGGATATGTAACCAGGCCAACACAGCAAAGTACAGCTCGGTTTGACTCAGTTTCAGCTTGGCTTAGTAGTGTAAAAGAGTCTCTGCGTTTTCTCTTACTTCCTCCGATCCCGAGCCGAAGATGAGCAGATCAAAGGGGATGGCAGCCACCATGTCGATGAGGAACCAGCCCTTGAAATAGTGGATGGCTATCTTCGCCGGTGGCTGACCACCTCCTCGTTGAGATTCACATAGGTTGTCCTGAAGTTGATCAATATGTCCACGATGAACATGATGTCCACCATGAGGTCGACCACGTTGAGCGGCGAGCACGGTAGCCGCACTCCCTCCTCTTCTGCTCCTCTAGGTCGTTGAGGAGGAAGGCGGCGGAGTAGGCGTGAAGATGGCCGTGTAGATGACCAGCAGCAGGATGAGCCAGTCCCACACCGCTTTGAAGGGGCTGTAGTGGAGGATGGTTAACTTGTCCATGCGGGCGTCTGGAGCTTGTACTCGGGAAGCACATCTGCGCCCAGGGATAGCACCTGAGGAGGAAGGAGGGAAGAGTTAAGAGGACGTAAAAGTGAAGACATTAAGAAAATGGTGGCTTCTATGTAGGAAAAGCACTATTTAAGGAATGTTGAATTGCATCAATATCCCAAATATTCCAGTTGCAGTATGGCCTGTCCCTGGATAACTTTTAATATCAATATCACAGAGCAGATAGTAGTCTCAATGACACTAAGGTGATTATCGTTGTGGGATATAGTCATTCATTCTGCAGCTTGACACTTCAATGCCAGGGAAGACATTTCTGTCTCTGCTTCTCATGGCTGATTATCACGGTGGCGAGAGGGAGGGAGAGGAGGAGAGAGAAAGGTAAAGTGCTTCACCCAAGGGCAGAGAAGTAATTATTGTAGATGGAGAGAAGCGCGAGCTGAAATAGAGCCTTGGAAATGGAATTAGGGCTCCATTTTGGCCGACTTCACCATAGAACCAGAATTACTAGAATGGGAATCCCCATTCAAGTCGATGCTCCATGATGGTCAATTCAAGTAATTATTTCAATTATTTCCTCCATCATCTAGGCCTACTCCTAGTCGCACCCTGGCAGGGATCGCCTCGGCAACCCCTGTGTTTGAGTGGGATGAAGGGCGGCGGGCTTAAGTGATTATAATGGAATTGGTTATTAGATGTCTTCTGTCCCTCCCTGTGTGATTACAGGTCAATAGAACAACCCTCCACTATATCACACCCTTTAAAGTAAATCACCAAATAAAGGGCAGAGAGAGAAAAAAGCTTTTCATTATTCATGTCCAGCTACAGTAGTTATCTTCATTAAAAGTTTTGGTAAGTAGGCTACAGGCAGTTTTATTTATTTCATCAAACTGCCCTTTGCTCAAAGTGGAAAAGAAGCAAAAGGCAGTGATTGTCACGAGAAACCTCTTTTTGAACGAGCGTGCTGTTTTGTGACTCTGATGACATACCACCTAAATCAGGCAGAATCACATACCATGTGGATAGATTAGTCGATGTGGCCTACTGGGCTGCTGCATTCGTAAGGAGTTGGTAAAAGGAGTACCTAATCTCTGATTCAATGTCAGACGTTTCTAGGCCTATATGATCCTGTTAATCCATTTGGGTTGGGTGATCTGATCCGATATCTGTGGTTAGTGGCAACATCTAATTTGAGCCATACGGTTACATAGATAAACTGTCTCTGAGCCTGCTGGCAAGCCCAGGGAGGAGTCAATTTATAGAATGAGAGCTCAGTTGAGCACGTCGTTCCCCTGATCTGTTACTAAATAAATTATTCAGACATAATCATTTGATGCACCTAGTGGGATTCGAAGGAACTCTGTCATCTGGAATAACGGTATGCAAATGAGTGGTCTGTTCATTTCACCTCTCACGTTATTTGTTTGTATTGTTGGAGTATTTAGAATACTGGAGTGTCATTTCCTGTCTTGGCCAGTGCTGTTTGTCATGTGACCCGCAACATGTATTGTTGGCAATAAATAAAAATAGGCTAAACTGAAGCGAAGCCATGACATAACAACTGGTAAAACTGAAGCAAACCCATCAAAACCTGGAGAAATAAAACCTCATGGAGCGAACATTAAGTATCAAACGTGTTGTTTTATATAGAGCATCAACATGCATTGATGCCGCTTATCCAATCTACAGCACAGACTCATGTCAATCCTCCATCTGTTAAGTCTGGTTGAGTTCTGTGTTTATTCTGCAGCCTAGAGCACAAACTGGAGAGACTTGGTCTCCAGACACGCCTGGAACAGTGTGAGCCTCACAGCCAGACAACAAGGGAACAGGGAACAGGAGCTTGGGATGTCACATCCAGACAACAGGGGAGGAACAGGGAACAGCAGCTCAGGGCCTCACAGTCAGAGAAATATATAAAATACTAAAGAAACAAGCAACTGTCTAGTTTGATCAAATGACAGAATGAGATGGCGAAAAGGAAAAAACATGTTCAATGTAATCTGTTCAATAGTAGCAGCAGATGGTTGCTAGCAAACGTACAACCAGGAAAGAAACAAGAGTCTGTTATGAGTCTAGATAATCAACTATAACTCTATCTGACATAGGCCTGCTGTATAACAACAGTGTTCCACTGCAGTAGGTATATCCAATACTAACTATATCAGGGATGGCAACTCCATTCCTTGGGGCCTGATTGGTGTTACACTTTGCCCCAGCCTCAGCTAACACACCTGACTCAATAGCCAACTAATCATGATCTTCAGTTTAGAATGCAATTAGTTTAATCAGCTGTGTTTGCTAGGGATGGGGAAAGGTGTGACACTGCTCTGGCCCCTGAGGATTGGAGTATCCCATCCCTGAACTATATAAATAATCACAACAAATACTAAGATCCGGTTGGAAAATACAAGCTGCAACCCACTATTGAGATGTGTGACACACACACACACACACACACACACACACACACACACACACACACACACACACACACACACACACACACACACACACACACACACACACACACACACACACACACACACACACACGTCACCAAATAATTGATTAAAACACACTGTTTTGCAATGAAGGTCTACAGTAGCCTCAGCAGCACTCTGTAGGGTAGCACCTTGGTGAATGCCGGAATGCAACTAGCATCTGTCCTCCTCTTGGTACATTGACTTCAATACAAAACCTAGGAGGCTCTTGGTTCTCACCCCTTCCATAGACTAACACAGTAATTATGACAACTTCCGGAGGACGTCCTCCAACTATCAGAGCTCTTGCAGCATGAACTGACTTGCTGTCTTCCCTATCAGATGATCAGAGAATGAATCTAGTACTGAAAGCAGAAGCTACAGCGAGCTAGCACTGCAGTGTATAAAATGTTGTGAGTAGTTATCTTAAAGAGAGAAAGACCATAGTTGAACAGTTTTGAACAAGTTAATTTCTTCCAATATTAAGGAGAAGCAAGAGTGAGAGAGATTTGGTTGTATTTTTTAAACATTCGCTAGCGAATGCAGCTAGCTAGTTTAGCCTACTCAAACACCTGGCTCAAACAGAGAGGGATGCTATGTTAGCTAGCTGGCTATAGCTATCCAACACTGGAACTCTTCCAAGTCAAGGTAAGCTTTGGTTTTATTAATGTATTGCCACCGTGGCTTGCCAGTGTAACTGATAAACTGTACACTGTACTGCATGATTGTAGCGAGTTTACTAACGTGTTAGTTTTTTTATTTTAATTTTAATTTGACCTTTATTTAACTAGGCAAGTCAGTTAAGAACAAATTCTTATTTTCAATGACGGCCTAGGAACAGTGGGGTTAACTGCCTGTTCAGGGGCAGTTCTAGTTAACTATGATGTGACAACTGTCTGTGTGTAGAGGTAAGCGGTCATTGTATTAAGGTTTGGCTTGGAAAGGCTTTTTCGCCTGGTCACAGACAGCTACTGTGTTGTACACATAGTTTTGAGAAGGAATTACATCTACAACGAGTGAAGTGATCATGATGTTATTATGTGGCTGCTATGAAAGTGAACTGTTTGCGTGTAATCAGGTGTGTATTCATTCCACCGATTCTGTTGAAAAACATTTCGCAAACGTAACAAAATGGGGATAAACATACCTGAATTTGTCCAATAGAATCTCTAATTTGCAATTGTTGGACTAATGATTACACGCTACATTAGCTAGCTGTAGGCAAGAGTGTGCAAGGCGGTATTGAATGTTTCACTGCCTCTCACCTTGACTGCTCAAAATTCCTCGGCCTATGCACCTATGCACGTTGTAAACTTTTAATTCATAGGCTAGGTTGTAGCAACCTTATGATGGGTACAGTATCATGTAGTAGGCTAAACCTATCCATGTTACATTGAACTGGGTGTATGGAATATGAATGACTGTCATCCAATATTCTGTAATAGAATAAGGCCATGCTCATAAAATAAAAATTATCATCCTCCCTCATCTTATACCGACTGCCAACTTTATACACATTATCAGTAGAAAAAGCAACATCCTCATCTGTTCTGGACAAAGTGGCCCTGACAGATCTTAAAGGTCAACCAGCTCTGCCATAGTGACACACCCGGACACACAGACAAACAAGCACGCAGGCAGGAGTACACACAGGCAGCCTGGTTTCCCTCCTCCCCCAAAGGGACCCACACAAGGAGGCGTCAGTGTACTGCGCACACACACTCACCATGGGGAAGACAGACAGACAGACAGACAGACAGACAGACAGACAGACAGACAGACAGACAGACAGACAGACAGACAGACAGACAGACAGACAGACAGACAGACAGACGAACGGAGCAGGCTGGAGGCCGACAGACAGGATGGTGAGGATGACCTCTAACCTGTGTGTAACTAGAGTGTATCCCTGAGCCCTGGTAAGAGAATCTGTCCCCCCGTCCCTACGGGTGATATACACCTTCACCGGTTTACTTATTAAAACAAGCCGCTTGAGTTTCAATGAATTAGATAACGTCAGACAGTAACAACAGAGCAGCGTGTACAGACACTGTGTTCTGACCTGGTGGTGTTCCGTGTGTGTGTGGGGCAGGGATAATTACCGCTCTCTACTGTATAACATTGGGGCACATGACTATTCATGTGATTATTCAATGAGATAATAGTACATCCAGCTACAGCACACTATACATCTGTAACTGTATGTACAGAACAAACACACAGAAAATACATGTCCTCTGTATGGAACCTATTCTATAGAATGGCTCACTGACATAAGCCAACATCTTGGCTTATGTCAGTGAGCACCAACGCTACTGAGCACAAGGCACATGGCCTTTCGTTACCTCTTACCTGCGTGACCTTATCGGTGACGTTGTGGGTCGGTCCTTGACCTTTGGGGCGATGATGGCTTTCTCGGAGGACGGAGGGGAGGGGCACTTCTTGTCGTTGTTGGCCTCTGAGAAGTTGAGCGTGATGAGGGATCTTGTTAATGGTGCTGTATCTGTTGAGGTGAGAGTCAGACGTGGAGCCCAGAAGACTGGATTTGATCTGGTTGAAGGGTCCTGGAGGAGAATTTAATGGAGAGAGAGGTTTGGCAATGGCTAGCGCTGTGATGCTAGGCTAGGCTAGAGCGGCAATGCTATGGTAGGCTAGTGCGGTGATGCTAGGCTAGGCTAGCAAGGTAGTGCCTGACACAGCTTGAGAATTTCACGGTATGCTAATGGTTTAAAAAGGGGACCTCAAGTGCAGTTCATGTGGTAGGTGTGTCAATAGGCTGCTGTGTCTATTTGTTATGCGTGGGAGCGTGAGTATTTTTTGCTCTTGAGTGAACTCAATTGCTGTCACAAGAAAAGTGAACAACCACAGGACAACAGTAGAAATACAACAGTCAAAAAGATCCACCCTAACCCTCTGCTTGATCCTGGTACCTTCCATTCAACAGCTGTAGAAATGACAAACTTGGTGTAATGAACAATTTTAGTGAAATAATTATGTCCACAAAGGAAATGTATACTTATATACTTATATCTCAGTCAAGGTTTTGACTCAATGACACCATATGGATATGGCTTTTGTGATTCAAACATCCACAAATACTCTATGTTACTATGCGAAAATACAGTACAACAGTGCCATAAAACCTCACCACGTTGAACAACATACACACTGTCACACATAATATCTTCTGTGGGCAATATGGAGAAGACAGGGAATGTGTCAACTGCTGATCCAAAAGAGAAGATGGAGGGATGACTCATTCTCCCATTTTCACAAACGAGTGTTGAGACTACAGTGAGTGATACTTACACACACAAAAGACATGCGCAGCTTGAATTCATGCTACAGCAGCATTGTACGGTACAGTATGTGTGCATTACAGACATATAGGAAAAGCTCAAGCCATACCCCCAGCCATCCAGGACCGAGACACTAGCGAATCAGGAGAGAGAGAGGGAGGGAGGTAGAGAGCAGCGTAAAGAGGAAGTGACCTCAGAGAGAGGGGAGGGGTCAAAGGTCAGGATAATTCTGCTGGCACTTCCTGAGTGTCATGTTACATTTATTTGAGCAACATCAGAGTGATTTTAGGTTAAAAAAATCTGGCCACTATGTTATGGTAATGAAAAATATCCTGGAAATCGGAGACATAATGTCTAAAGTTAAGAATACAAAATGATAGCGGATAACATTTATCAGATGCTCCTCCAAATGGAGTAGGTATCAGTGGAGGCTGGTGGGAGGCGCTATAGGAGGAAGGGCTCATTGTAAATGGAATATTGGAACAGTATCAAACACATCAAACATATGGAAACCATGTCTGACTCCGTTCCATTTATTCCATTCCAGCCATTACAATGAGCCCGTCCTTCTACAGCTCCTTCCACCAGCCTCCTCTGGTAGGTATTGATCCAGAATGCACTTTTAGGCTCGTAAAGAGATTGATTTCAGAGGAAAGTACAGTCATTTCATTTATTTCTGGAGGTTAAAAGGCTCTCGGATATTTGATAACATTCCATTGACATAGAATTCAGTGGAGGCTGCTTAAGGGAGGACAGATCATAATAATGTCTGGAATGGTGCAAATGGAATGGTATCAAACACATGGTTTCCATGCATTAGCATTCAACACAGGCTTATGTTGTTGTTGAATGGAAAAATCCATGCAGCAAGCAGTTCAGGCCATATACTCTATATCCGTGCTATGTTCAAGGAACGTGGGGTTGTTACCTGATATTACGACCATTGTCTGCGATTGGATAGTGTTGAGGGAGAGAGAGGGATGGGAGTAAGGTGGAGGAGAGAGGAGATTCCAGATCTGTACGTAGCTAGCTAGTGATGAGAGAGACGACCCACATAAAGCCCTATCGCCGTCACACCATTCATTATCATGAAGTAGATGTATTACAGTGTCAGCCGCTGGGGCCCTTGGAATGAGAAATGCAGATACAATGGTGTAGGGAGGGATATAAATATTAGCTGGGTACAGAGACAGGGAGATTCTGAGGCGGTACTGTACCCCTTGTTGACTGTGGGTGGAAAGGTGATCTGTGATGCAGGAGTCAGGATAGATGTGGTAATTCAGAAGTCAGGATAGATGTGGTAATTCAGGAGTCAGGAGAGATAATTCAGGAGTCAGGAGATGTGGTAATTCAGGATAGATGATGTGGTAATTCAGGAGTCAGGATAGATGTGGTAATTCAGGAGTCAGAATAGATGTGGTAATTCAGAAGTCAGGATAGATGTGGTAATTCAGGAGTCAGAATAGATGTGGTAATTCAGAGTCAGATAGATGTGATAATTCAGGAGTCAGAATAGATGTGGTAATAGATGTGTTAATTCAGGAGTCAGGATAGATGTGGTAATTCAGGAGTCAGGATAGATGTGGTAATTCAGGAGTCAGGATAGATGTGGTAATTCAGGAGTCAGGATAGATGTGGTAATTCAGGAGTCAGGATAGATGTGGTAATTCAGGAGTCAGGATAGATGTGGTAATTCAGGAGTCAGGATAGATGTGGTAATTCAGGAGTCAGGATAGATGTGGTAATTCAGGAGTCAGGATAGATGTGGTAATTCAGGAGTCAGGATAGATGTGATAATTCAGGAGTCAGGATAGATGTGTTAATTCAGGAGTCAGGATAGATGTGGTAATTCAGGAGTCAGGACAGATGTGGCACTGCCTGATGACTAAGAGTAGGTAAAGTTGAGCTGGGGGAGCTAACCTCATTCACTGATCCAAGGTCAGCTTTGATTGGTACCACATGATAACAATGGTTGGGATTGGGACCAAATCTACTGTGTAAGAACAGCAAGGCCAAATTGATTTAATATAGCATAACATCTCAGGATGAGGCGGATGGGGGAGACAAGCATTTCTGACCATGGAGGTGGTGTTGACTTACATACCTTCACTTGCATGTCGGTCCCTGAAGGCCATCTTGGAGTTGGAGCCAAAACCCTCCATGTCCTGAGCAGAGGAGGCCCTCCGGATACTACACACACTCTCCTGGACGGGTGGGGGTCAGGTCTGGGATGGAGGGGGCCAGAGGGCCCACAGTCTGGGGCTGGGCCTGGGAACCGCTTGAGGAACCAGCCTGTCCCAGAAGGGCCCCTTGGGGACGAGTGGTCCAGGGGTCCCGACACAGGGGTGGAGCAGTGGCTGGGGCCAATGAGGGCCCGCGTGTCGTTGGCGTAGGAGGGCTGCAGCTCTCCCGGGTGGGCAGTGACTGGAAGTCGCGGGTGGCCACCGACTCTTCACTGCGGCGGGCGAGTCGATTATGACTGCGTCAGGGTCCTGCTGAGGGAGGGACTGCTTACTGATGCCCAGGAGGTGTAAGGCTGGGAGCCGGAAACAAAACAATCTACCTTTCCCTGGAGAGAGAGAAAGAGATAGAGAGAGTACAATTTTTCAACAGTGACGCTTGGAATATCTCCAACAATAAGAGAAATCATTTTTACAAAACTGCGCTTTTCAGAGTGGTTCGTGATGACTTCATTTATTGCGGAGGAATTCTTCATTTGATTGTGACTAGGTAGAAACAAGTAGGGAAGATGGCGAACTGGAGGGATGCTCTGTAGCTCATGCTAATCCTCAGTTTCCAGCTCACTCCCCATGATATCAAGCAGCGAGTGCCAATATTGTTCAAAAGGAGCTAGCCAACAGTTATTTCAACAAGAGCAGCAAGATCAAAACAAATGCCTCTTATCCCAACGGCCTAGCTTCCACCTTCAGCTTCCTTCAATTATTTAGACGTTTGACGAAATAAAGCAACCGCCATTAATATATTACAGTCCCATAAAATATTAAATTACAACAGGTTTCCGATGATTGATTAATACCCTTGGAGAAAGAGATCATCTTTGTCCAAATGATGTTACTAATGAATCTGTCAATGCGTTATGAGTACAGTTTCTAGGAAGTATGAAGTGGAGGCATCTTGCGTTCAAGGACATTGGGGACCTTGTCAGAAGATCTCATTTCAAATGTATAAGATGTTCCCGGGGTGACCTAACAAATACACAGATATACAGTGGCTATACACACAAACATGCACAGGTGCACGCACACACACATACACGCACGCGCGTGTTTGAAACTACAATCCCAGTCAGAACTATGAGGCATGCGTGTTTTCTCCTCCTAGTCTGTAGAAACCATCATTAGTCTGTGCACACAGTTAACATGTTACAGTACATGTGTCGTACTGTATGTGAACACGACATCGCACCATGGCAACAGAACGTATAGTACATACATTGATTAAGCCAGATCGTGCCAGCTCAGGGCCATTGAGTCTAGTGAAGCATTCTTTCCTGGAACAAAATCCCATGTTATTACCAGTGGTCTTCTCAGCCTCATCCAAGCACCCTTACAGAAGCTACCTAACACTGAGTAATGGAAAAAAGGAAAATGGACAAAATCTGTATACTGCTGGAGACATTGACGTCTTTATTTCTGTAATTAAAACAGTACATTTTCTATTAAAAACTGAAAACATAAGTGAAGAATTTCATAAAATAACAGAACATCCAAAAGTAATTTTCCTGATGAAGTATTACTTTACTCTATAAATCTAAAAGCGAATACAAAAAACAAGCATAAACTATGAAAAAGAAAATACTCTCCGCTCCATATCCCTCTTGATATTTGGGCTTTAGTGAGATAACGTGCCTGCTACATGACATTTCAGAGGTTGAATTGTTAAAGGCAGTGTGGGGAATAGCAGAGATGATTGACAATGTTCAGCAGGCGTTCTTTTTGTTGTGCCCTTAGCTCGTCTTTCTTTGTTGACACTCATGACGAGGAGTAGAAAACCAGTTTTCGACACTGTCATGTGTACACTTGGGTCACTTACTTTGAAGGTGTTACTTTCACACCAACTAGATTCCAATAAAAATCAACACATATTCCAGTGCATCTGGTTCTTATTATTTTCATTTGTCAATGGTTTAATTGTATCTGTCCCTATCAAATAAATGAATGAAGAAGTGCATAATCAATATATTAATGGAAATATAGGAAAGACAACACATCTACCTCACCATAAGCATATCCACTTTCATGCCCCCCACACACACAATTTCAAAAGGATAAAAACCTACAGGCTAAGAATCCCTTAATTGGATAGAAAATGAAGCATGCCAAATAATATACCAATGTATTTGTGGCAAAAAGAATATATGCATTGGCCTGTTATAATTTTTAAAGGTGACACTAGGAATGATGCTCCTTGCCGTGCTGAGTTCCACTGTAGCCCTTTCCTGCAGTCAAATGACCAAATGGCCCTTTAGTGGCCTCATGGGCAAAAATGTTATTAATATTTTCATAATTTCATAACTCGTAAACATTATTTTTTTAAACAGCCGAAAATCTGGTGTTTCTATGTCAAACAGTTTTGTTATTTTTCAGTCTTCTGTGATGTGTAATATTGGGATGCAAACTCAAAATGTAATACATTTCAACTCTATATCTGACACGGTACAGGTGCAAGAAAGCAAAGGTAACTGAACTAAATGACTATCGCCCCGTAGCACTCATTTCATCATGAAGTACTTTGAGAGACTAGCCAAGGATCATATCACCTCTGCCTTACCTGACATCCTAGACCCACTTCAATTTGCTTACCGCCCCAATAGATCCACAGACAATGCAATCACCATCGCACTGGACACTGCCCTATCCCATCTGGACAAGAGGAATACCTATGGGCAATGTTGTTCATTGACTATAGCTCAGCATTCAACACCATAGTAGCCTCCAAGCACACCATTAAGCTTTAGGCCCTGGTCTGTACCCCGCCCTGTGCAACTGGGTCATGGACTTCCTGATGGGCCGCCCCAAGGTGGTGAAGATAGGAAACAACACCTCTACTTCTCTGATCCTCAAATCTGGGGCCCACAGGGGCGTGCTCAGCCCCTCCTGTACTCCCTGTTCACCCCCGCTGACTGTGTGGCCATGCACGCTTCCCAACTCAATCATCAAGTTTGCAGATGACACAACGGTAGTAGGCCTGATTACCAACAATGATGAGACAGCCTACAGGGAGGAGGTGAAGGCCCTGGGAGTGTGGTGCCAGGAAAATAACCTCACTCTCTACGTCAACAAAACAAAGGAGCTGATCGTGGACTTCAGAAACAGCAGAGGGCACCCTCTATCCACATCGACGGGGGGCCACAGTGGAGAAGGTGGTAAACTTCAAGTTCCTTGGCGTACACATCACTGACAGACAATGTGGTGAAGAAGGCGCAACAGCTCTTCTTCAACCTCAGGAGGCTGAATAAATTTGTCTGAGCACCTAAAACCCTCACAAACCTTTGCAGATGCACAATTGAGAGCATCCTGTCGGGCTGTATCACCGCCTGGTACGGCAACTGCACCGCCCGCAACCGCAGGGCTCTCAGAGGAGTGGTGTGGTCTGTCCAACACATCACCAGGGGCAAACTACCTGCCCTCCAGGACACCTGCAGCACCCGATGTCACAGGAATGGCAAAGGATCATCAAGGACAAGAACCACCTGAGCCACTGCCTGTTCACTATTATCCAGAAGGCAAGGTCAGTACAGGTGCATCAAGCTGGGACCGAGAAAAACAGCTTCTATCTCAAGGCCATCAGACTGTTAAATTGCCATCACAGGCACATTAGAGGCTGCTGCCCTATATACATAGACTTGAAATCACTGGCCACTTTAATAATGGAACACTAGTCACTTTAATAATGTTTACATTTTGCATTACTCATCTCATATGTACAGTTGAAGTTGGAAGTTTACATACACTTATGTTGGAGTCATCAAAACTTGTTTTTCAACCACTCCACATATTTCTTGTTAACAAACTATAGTTTTGGCAAGTCGGTTAGGACATCTACTTTGTGCATGACACAAGTAATTTTTTCCAACAATTGTTTACAGACAGATTATTTCAATTATAATTCACTGTATCACAATTCCAGTGGGTCAGAAGTTTACATAAACTAAGTTGACTGTGCCTTTAAACAGCTTGGAAAATTCAAGGAAATTATGTCATGACTTTAGAAACTTCTGATAGGCTAATTGACATAATTTCAGTCAATTGGGGTGTACCTGCGGATGTATTTCAAGGCCTAACTTCAAACTCAGTACCTCTTTGCTTGACATCATGGGAAAATCAAGACATCAGCCAGGACCTCAGAAAAAATAGTAGACCTCCACAAGTCTGGTTAATTCTTGGGAGCAATTTCCAAACGCCTGAAGGTTCCATGTTCATCTGTACGAACAATAGTACGCAAGTATAAATACCATGGGACCACAGCTGTCATACCGCTCAGGAAGGAGACACGTTCTGTCTCCTAGAGATGAAATACTTTGGTGTGAAAAGTGCAAATCAATCCCAGAACAACAGCAAAGGACCTTGTGAAGATGCTGGAGGAAACAGGTACAAAGTATATTTATCCACAGTAAAACGAGTCCTATATCATCATAACATGAAAGGCCGCTCAGCAAGGAAGAAGCCACCACTTCAAACCGCCATAAAAAAGCCAGACTACGGTTTGCAACTGCACAGGGGTAACAAAGATCATACTTTTGTAGAAATGGCCTCTGGTCTGATGAAACAAAATATAACTGTTTGGCCATAATGACCATCGTTATGTGGAGGAAAAAGGGGATGCTTGCAAGCTGAAGAACACCATCTCAACCATGAAGCACGGGGGTTTCAGCATCCTGTTGTGTGGGTGCTTTGCTGCAGGAGGACTGGTACACTTCACAAAACAGATGGCATCATGAGGACGGGAAATTTATGTGGATATATTGAAGCAACATCTCAAGACATCAGTCAGGAAGTTAAAAGCTTGGTGGGTCTTCCAAATGGACAATGACCCCAAGCATACTTCCACAAAGTTGTGGCAAATGGCTTAAGGACAACAAAGTCAAGGTATTGGAGTGGCCATCACAAAGCCTGACCTCAATCCTACAGAAAATGTGTGGGCAGAACTGGAGGCCTACAAACCTGACTCAGTTACACCAGCTCTTTCAGGAGGAATGGGCCAAAATTCACCCAACTTATTGTGGGAAGCTTGTGGAAGGCTACCCCCAAAATGTTTTGACCCAAGTTAAACAATTTAAAGGCAATGCTACCAAATACTAATTGAGTATATGTAAACTGGGAATGTGATGAAATAAATAAAAGCTGAAATAAATCATTCTCTCTACTACTACTACAACTACATTTCACATTCTTAAAATAAAGTGGTGATCCTAACTGACCTAAGACAGGGCATTTTTACTTGGATTAAATGTCAGGAATTATGAAAACTGAGTTTAAATCTATTTGGGTAATGTGTATTTAAACTTCTGACTTCAACTGTATTTTTTTATTATATTCTACTGTATCTTAGTCTATGCCACTCTGACATTTCTCGTCCAAATATTTATATATTCTTAATTCCATTCCTTTACTTAGATGTGTGTGCATTGTGTGTATTGTTGTCAAATGGTTAGATATTACTTGTTAGATATTACTGCACTGTTGGAGCTAGAAATATAAGCATTTCGCTACACCCGCAATAACATCTGTTAAACACGTGTATGTGACCAATAACATTTGAGTTGGTTTGATTTGGGTCTTATTTTATTTAAAACCATAACCATGTGTGTGAGGTATATACTTTTGTTTCAAAGTAGATTTGTTTAAGACTAACAAGAATCACTCTGTGTGGCCCTGATTTAGCCCACTGGAGTAGAACTACAGGCAGGGAGCATGGCACTCTCTCTGCAAACACACACAGATAACACTGCACAGCAGCCAGTGCATGCACAAACACCATCCCCCGCGTTGCTATGATACCAGCTAGTCGTAATATTTGCATTGAATATTAAATAGAACTCAGATCCCCCAGTCCTGAAGTGAAATGGTGACTTTATAATGAAATAATAATTTGGATGAAGTAAAAGAGAGAGGGATATCTAGAGATATGGTTCCAATCTCGCCGAGGCAGAATAGAAAGCATTCAAAAAATGGATCTCCTCCCTCAAGCTGTGATTCTGCTGAAGATGGATGGTTTGAAGTGGATATGCAGCCATGCAGTTTAGGTGCTTAGTGCACTCATTCTGATTTCCATAAAGCCTCTCCTTTTTGGAGGATGTACATTGCCCCTTGGTTTCAGACCCCTTGGGTTTCGTCACATTTTTATTGTGTTACAAAGTGGGATTCAAATGGATTACATTTTTGGTCAACAATCTATACAAAATACTCTGTAATGTCAAAGTGGAAGACAAATTCGATTTTTTGGGGGACTAATAAAAACATAATAAATTAAACATAAGTACTCATCTCCCTGAGTCCATACATGTTAGAACATCTTTGGCATTTATTACCGCTGTGAGCCTTATTGGGTAAGTCTCGAAGAGCTTCACACCTGGATTGTGCATTATTTGCCTACTATTATTTTCAAAATTCTTCCATCTCTGTCAAGATGTTGGAGATCATGGCTAGACAGCTATTTCCAAGTCTTGACATAGTATTTAAAAACTGTCTGGCCACTTGGGAACATTCATTGTCTTCTTGGTAAGCAACACAGTGTAGGCCTTGTGTTGTAGGTTATTGTTATGCCAGTCTCTGGTGTACCAGCCGTCTGAAGAAGGTTTTGCTCTTGGACTTTGCTTGTGCTAGCCCTATCCGTTTCTTTTTATCCTGAAAAACTCCCCAGTATTTACCGATGTCAAGCATACCCATACCAATATTCAGCCACCACCATGCTTGAAAATTAGATAGGAATTACTCAGTGATGTGTTGTGTTGGATATGTTACAAACATAAGGCTTTGTATTTAAGCTTAAAAGTGTATTCCTTTGCCATGTTGTCTTACTTTAGTGCCTTTTTGCATACAAGATGCAAGTTTTGGAATATTAAAATTGTGTATATTTATGTTATTCTTTTGGAGTCACTACAATGTTGATCCATCCTCAGTTTTCTCCCATCAAAGCCATTGAACTCTGTATCAGTTTTACAATCACCAATGGCCTCATGGTAACATCCCTGAGCAGTCTTATTCCTGTCTTGCAGCTCAGTCTTTGTAGTTGAATCTGTGCTTGATATGCAATACTTGACGTAGGGATTTTACAGATGGTGTATGTACAGTATGGGGCACAGAGGAAGGGTTAGTCATTTCAAAAATCATGTCAACCCCTATTTCACACAGAGTGAGTTCTTACAAATTTTATGTGATTTGTTAAGCAGAATTTTACTCCTGAACTCATTTAGGCTTGCCTGAACAAAGGGGCTGAATACTTATTGCATCGACTATATTTTATATTTAGTTTCCACTGAGCTAACCCGGACGCTTATAAGAAATCCCGCTATGCCCTCTGACAAACCATCGAACAGGCAAAGCGTCCATACAGGATTAAGATTGAATCCTACTACACCAGCTCCGGTGCTAGTCGGACTACAAAGGGAAGCACAGCCGCGAGACGATGAGCTAAATGACGAGGCTAAATGGCTTCTATGTGCGCTTTGAGGCAAGCAACACAGAAGCATGCATGAGAACACCAGCTGTTCCGGGTGACTGTGTGAACACGCTCTCCTTAGCCGTTGTGAGTAAAACCTTTAAACAGGTCAACATTCACAAGGCTGCAGGGCCAGATGGATTACTAGGATGTGTACTCTGAGCATGCGGCAACTGGCAAGTGTCTTCACTAACATTTTCAACTTGTCAACGGACCGAGTCTTCAATACCTACATGTTTCAAGCAGACCACCTTAGTCCCTGTGCCAAGAACAGCAAGGTAACCTGCCTAAATGATTACCGACCCGCAGCACTCACGTCTGTAGCCATGTCCTTTGAAAGGGTGGTAATGACTCACATCAACGCCATTATCCCAGAAACCCTAGACCCACCCCAATTTGCATATCGCCCCAAAATATCCTTTGATGACGCAAACTCTATTGCACTCCATACTGCCCTTTCCCACCAAGAAAAAAGGAACACCTATGTGAGAATGCTATTCATTGACTACAGCTCAGCGTTCAACACCATAGTGCCCACATAGCTCATCCCTAAGCTAAGGACCCTGAGACTAAACACCTCCATCTACAACTGGATCCTGGACTTCCTGACGGGCCGCCCCAGGGAGTAAGGGTAGGTAACAACACATCCCCCACACTGATCCTCAACACAGATGAGAGGGTGTCAGGTAGCCTAGTGGTTAGAGTGTTGGACTAGTAACCAAAATGTGGCAAGATCGAATCCCTGAGCTGACAAGGTAAAAATCTGTTGTTCTGCCACTGAACAAGGCAGTTAACCCACTGTTCCTAGGCTGTCATTGAAAATAAGAGTCTGTTCTTAACTGACTTACCTAGTTAAATAAAGGTTCAATAAAAATATATCTCCACCAATAACCTTTTTGGAACCCTTTTTCTAAGAGTGTAGAAGTCAATGTCTTCAGAAGCACCCCAGGGTGAATGACTAGTACTTCAACATCACATGGATATGCCCATAACATTGAATGACCGCCCTGTACCTTCGCTCCTCTCAACAAGTAATGGAAACATTTCCTTGACATCTCCACCCTTACGACACAAAGCCAAAGAGACACGACTGACCACCGGCAATACATTCTATTGGCTCTCAAACCATCCAAACATCAATGCCATTATTGGGTCCATACCAAGCACCATTTCCAGCAACCCTAATCAAAACAAAGAGAAACCGACTAAGACGGGGTGTGAAATTAGACTATGGTTGACCAACACACCACAAAGCAGCAATACATACTGTAGCAGCAGCACCTAATGCATGGCCGAGCACTCCCTGGGTCAAGCTAAGGCCACAGCATCATTCTCTCTGACTCCCTCGCTGAGCCCGTACGTCATTTGTGTGCATGGGGCTTAATCAATGTTCACGTAGGAGCATTTCTGCATGGCTAACCCGACGTAAGCAGGTGGAAAAGAAACGCCTGAACTGCTTTTCTTTCTTTCTGGCAGGTCAAGAAAAAAATGACTGTCGGGGGAGGTTCTTTTCTGCACTGTTGAACCAATCCAGTAAATGGGGAGGAGTTAAGATGGAGCGTTCCCTTGTTAACTTGTGAAAGCGGAAGACGTATCACAGGCTCTCTTTCCATTGCATCCGGTTGTTGCCCTAAACCACAGAGGGTGATGCGTAACAGAATTCTGTATTGGACCAGGTCTAATTGTGGTCTTTAATTATGCAGGGACCGCTATGAGTCATGACCATCATCTATATGCTAACAGAAGAAAAGGAACAATTCTTCTGGAGGAATGAGAAAAAATGGTGTCCTGAAATGTGCAAGGGCTAAATGTTCCAACCTAAATCGCCAAAGTGCGAAAACGATAATCTCCTGTACCAGTTTAAAGAGGCTTTTAGAGAAGGAGAGAGCCAAGGTAGGTGAGCAGAGCAAGACTCCACCTTGTAAATGAATCAGTCTGACAGCATTCACACTGCCAAGCTGTTTAGAATGCATGTTTTTAGGCCTGAATCGTTGTTTTCATGCTCCGTTCAATTATGGGATTGCCCGCCCCACACTTTTGGCAGAGGTGCTTTTGTGGAACTGGGAGTGAGACCCTTATAAGAACAGCCGATATAAAAATATTCTTTCTCCAAAATTATATTTCTCCTTTCTGAACCGACATACATAAAATAAATCAAAATACTAGAGAGCATAACAGAGCTACAGAGGATCAATAGCGTCTAACAAATAGCTGGGGATTACGTTTTATCACAAGCACTTACAGTTGGGAAGGCTGCAATTTGGGCTGCACGTGTGCCAAATACAGAACAGCTTGTTGCGTTGTGGCCAAAATCCTCCTTTGAAGGATTTTGGAACCTCTTACCCTGGCACTTGACTGTTAAACTAATGGGTACACAAGCAATGGCTGCCAGTCCTGACTTGAATGGGAACTGCCATCTATGGATTATATTTCTATGGTTGGTCGCAGCTGTAAATGAGCCTTTTGCAAATTTCAAAATACTTAATTTCAAAATTTGAAAGCAAATGCCTACTGCTGAAAAGAAGACTAATCTGAAGCTAACAAAAAAAAACCATTTTCAACAATTAAGTGATTCTGAGAAAACAGAGCTATTTTTCAAAGTAGCTTATCTGAGAAATTGATACGAGAGCATAGGCCATCACAGATGAGTAGCCAATGCTTAATCTTTATAATTGGAAACAGTGCCTTAGGCACCTTGACTTTTCCACATTTTGTTACATTACAGCCTTATTTTAAAATGTATATATATTTTTAAATCATTAAAAATCTACACACAATATCCCATAACGACAAAGCAAAAACAGGTTTTTAGACTCTTTGTGTCACGCTCTGGTCGTAGTATTTTGTGTTTTTCTTCATGTATTTGGTCAGGCCAGGGTGTGACATGGGTTTTTGTATGTGGTGTGTAGATAGTGGGATTGCAGCTTAGTGGGGTGTTCTAGGTTAGTCTATGGCTGTCTGAAGTGGTTCTCAATCAGAGGCAGGTGTTTATCGTTGTCTCTGATTGGGAACCATATTTAGGCAGCCATATTCTTTGGTTGTATTGTGGGTGATTGTCCTGAGTGTCTTGATGTCCTTGTGCTATGTTAGTTGACACAAGTATAGGCTGTTTTCGTTTCGTTTATTGTTTTGTAGTGTTTGTGTTTATTCGTGTTTACGTTTTTTGATTAAACATGGATCGCAATATACACGCTGCAGTTTGGTCTGACTCTCCTTCACCATATGAAAACCGTGACACTTTGACCTGAATACCAAGCGTCACGTCTGGAGAAAACCTGACACCATCCCTACGGTGAAGCATGGTGGTGGTGGCAGCATCATGCTATGGGGATGTTTATCAGAAGCAAGGACTGGGAGACTAGTCAGGATCGAGGCAAAATGAACAGAGCAAAGTACAGAGAGATCCTTAATGCACCAGAGTGCTCAGGACCTCAGACTGGGATGAAGTTTCAGAATGTCCTTGAGTGCCCCAGTCAGAGCCCGGACTTGAACCCGATCGAACATATCTGGAGAGACCTGAAAATAGCTGTGCAGCAATGCTCCCCATCCAACCTGACAGAGCTCGAGAGGATCTGCAGAGAAGAATGAGAGAAACTCCCAAATACAGGTGTGCCAAGCTTGTAGCATCCTACCCAAGAAGACTCGAGGATGTAATCACTGCCAAAGGTGCTTCAACAAAGTACTGAGTAAAGGGTCTGAATACTTATGTAAATGTGATATTTCATTTTTATTTATTTTTCTTCTAAATGAACAAAAAATGTCTAAAACCTGTTTTAAGCTTTGTCATTATGGGGTATTGTGTGTAGCTTGATGAGGGACGTTTAAAAAATATATATTTTAGAATAAGCCTGTAACCTTATAAAATGTGGAAAAAGTCAAGGGTTCTGAATACTTTCCGAAGGCACTGTATATCAGGGTTTCCGTTAGGAAAATCTGTCGCAGGACAAGTGACTGGGAAGATTTGAATTTATCGGACATTTGATACATTTACCGGTCAATCATTTGCAATGGTTGCGTAACCGATTAGGGCATCCACCCACGCAGCCAGCACCATCAACAAACAAGGGATTTTGGTCAAATGAGTTACATTTACATGTCCCTAAAAACAGTCTATGACAAAAACACTATTCCTTGTGTTCTGATGTGTAGCATGTGCAACACTTTATAGCCTATTGTTTAATAGAGAGAGAGACAGAGAGAGAGAATGCTATGACACCAGTCAGTCAGCGGTGCACACTGCCTTCATGTCTTAGGCCTACAGTATAATAAGCTAATAACCACACAGACGTTTCTAAACTTTATTAAGGTCATATCAAAAGTGCAGTAAGTCAGGCCATCGTTTATAGGCACATCATACAGTTGGAACTTCATTTGGCCAAAGAAAATAACTCGACGGAATGAACCAAAAACCTTGTGAACTGATTTAAACCACAAACATTATTGAACAGGCTATATTGCAGCATTTTCAAAGAAAACCTAGTGCCTTCCGTAACCAACAAATTAAAGCAATATATATTTTACAAATGGCTTACTTATAACCTATCTTATACTAAATACGGAGCATACATTTAAAAAGACAGATCGAACTAAATTTATCCAAAGGAAATGTTTCAACAGAATGAAACAAAACATTTAGCATATTTAAAGAAGAGGTTTAGATGAATAAATATGCCTACTATAATAACAATGATATACAATAATAATAATAATAAACAAATAATTATAGATATGAAAAAAATAATTGAAGTTCCAAAATTGCTTCCTACAGTACCTGAATAGTGAGGTGTTTTGTGTTCTGCTAATATCATGTAAATTATGTAGAACTGCATGAAATGCGCTTTTATAAAGGCTGCTAAAACAAATTCTCCATGTGTGGAAATCCTAAAAACCTGTCTACTACGCAAATACGATTATAGAAACACGCAAACACTCTCTCTCTCTCTCTCTCTCTCTCTCTCTCTCTCTCTCTCTCTCTCTCTCTCGCACTAAAGCCTATAAGGGCCTCCAATTACTCTGATCTAAGGAATGACCTCTCTCTGGGTCTGTGGGGCCATTTTACATGTCAATGCCTGTAGAGGAAGCAATGAGAGCAAGTACAGCACCACTGGGAAGCATTAGAGAGAGACAGCCCTGCCAAGCCGAGGAATAACTGTGGGTGAACAGTAGTTCACAAGGTCGAGTGAGCGGTGAACACATGGTGGGACTACTGTAGATCTGGGGATGACAAAAAACAAAGGCCAAGTGTCTTTCATACAAACCGGACATTTGATTTTGTTAATCTACACCAGACGCGTTAAGTAACACGTCGGTTAAAATATGAAAACTGTAACCCAACTATATTAATTTGGGGCCATGTCAAAACATTTAGCTAGTTGCTGTAGCATATGAACATTGGGTAGATACAAACATTATTGGGCACAGACAACAGTACAAAGGGCAAGAAGGTAGAGATAACAATGCATCACGCAAAGTAGCCACAACTGTCAGTAAGAGTGTCCATGATTGAGTCTTTGACTGAAGAAATTGAGGTAAAACTGTCCCGTTTGTGACACGGGTGTCGTAAGAAGTAGACCAAAGCACAGCGTGGTGAGCGTACATTTTATTTTTATTTGAATAATGTCTCCAACAAAAACAATAAACAATACAAAATGACCGTGAAGCTTACAGGGGTATAGTGCCACTAACAAAAGTCAACTACCCACAATCAAAGGAGGAAAAAAGGGCTACCTAAGTATGATTCCCAATCAGAGACAACGATAGACAGCTGTCCCTGATTAAGAACCATACCCGGCCAGAACATAGAAACAAAGAAACATAGAAAACAAAACATAGAATGCCCACCCCACATCACACTCTGACCTAACCAAATAGAGAAATAAAACAGATCTCTAAGGTCAGGGCGTGACAGTACCCCCCCCCCAAAGTTGCAGACTCCGGCCGCAAAACCTGAACCTATAGGGGAGGGTCCGGGTGGGAATCTATCCGCGGTGGTGGCTCTGGTGTGGGACGTAGACCCTGCTCCACCTCTGGCTCACCCCGCTTTGGTGGCACCTCTGGTGTGGGGATCATCGCCGCCGACCCCGGACTGGGGGCCCTCTCTACGGGCCCCGGACTGGGGACCCTCGCTGCTGGCCCCGGCCGGACTGGGGACCCTCGCTGCAGGCCCCGGACTGGGCACCCTGGTTGCAGGCCCTGGACTGGGCACTCTTGTTGCCCAGTCCAGATCATCACTGGAGACTTCGTGCCATGGGTCATCACTGGAAGCTTCGTGCCATGGATCATCACTGAAGGCTTCTTGCCATGGATCATCACTGGACTGGAGAGACACACAGGAGGCCTGGCTCTGGGAGCGGGCATAGGATACACTGGGCCGTGGAGGCGCACTGGAGGTCTTGAGCGTAGAGCCTGCACAACCTGTCCTGGCTGGATGGTGACTTTGGCCCGGCATGTGCGGAGCGCAGGCACACCACGCACTGGTCTGTGCATACGTACCGGAGACACAGTGCGCAGAGCCGGCGCAGGATATCCTGGGCCGTAGACGAGCCCTTTACCAGCTGCCTCCGCCTTCCTGGCTGCTTCCACCTGTTCCCATGGAAGGCGATCCCTTCCGGCCAGGATCTCCTCCCATGTCCAGGATCCTTTGCTGTCCAGAATGTCATCCCATGTCCAGTCCTCCTTTTTACCAAGCTGCTTGGTCCTTTTGTGGTGGGTAGTTCTGTCACGGGTGTCGTAAGAAGTAGACCAAAGTGCAGCGTGGTGAGCGTGCATTTTCTTTTTATTTGAATAATTGAATAAGACAGCTGTCCATGATTGAGAACATACCCGACCAGAACATAGAAACAAAGAAACATAGAATGCCCACCCCACATCACACCCTGACCTAAACAAATAGAGAAATAAAACGGCTCTCTAAGGTCAGGGCGTGACAGTTTGATTGTTTGTTGCAGCTCGTTGCAGTCACTAGCTACAGCGAACTGAAAGAGGAGTGACCCAGGGATGTGTGTGCTTTGGGGACCTTTAACAGAATGTGACTGGCAGAACGGGTGTTGTATGTGGAGGATGAGTGCTGCAGTAGATATCTCAGATAGGGAGTGAGGCCTAAGAGGGTTTTATAAATAAACATTAACCAGTGGGTCTTGCGGCGGGTATGCAGAGATGACCAGTTTATAGAAGAGTATAGAGTGCAGTGATGTGTCCTATAAGGAGCATTGGTGGCAAATCTGATGGCCGTACGGTAAAGAACATCTCGCCTCTCGAGAGCACCCTTACCTGCCGATCTATAAATCACATCGCCGTAATCTGGCATGGGTAGGATCTGAATCAGGGTTAGTTTTCATAATGTCTTGTAGCATACTCACTTCAGCACCTGGCTTTAAACTAGCCGAGGGGAAACGGTATGAAACTGTACTCATTAAGGGAACTTGAAAGACTTGAAAGAGTAAAGTTCCATTCCATTGTTTAGTTTTCCTTCGGATATACTACTGTGTTGCTCCTGTACAGCCACTACACTGCGTGTAGAGTGACAGAGACATTCAGTCCCTTTTCTGGTAAAGTTTCATTTAAATGTAGGGTTTTAGCCGACTGAGCTAAAGCCTAGGTGTTGACAGGTTACTCACTTGGTTCAGCTTTGGCAGGAGACGTGTGGTTGAGTCCCTCCAGAGAGTCACTGCTGTCCTCCTCTAGGATGTAGTCAAAGTTGAGGATGAACATCATGACCATGCCCTCCTCGTTCTTCACTGGGATGATGTGGGTGTTACACAGGAAGTCAGAGCCTACGGGACAGGAAAAAGAGACACAGGTTTCACACTAGAGTTGATGCTCATTGACATTTAGATATCTTTGTCCAAATAGGATGGTTTAGATAAAGGAAGGTGGGGATAAAAGAGAACAAATGGAAAGGTCAAGAGAGAAATGTTTCTGGTGTGTGATCTCAAATATGTGATCTCAAATTTTGAAAAAACGTCCTCATTTGGCAAACATTGTGTTATTCCAAACTAAAGGCATTTAGTAATAAGCCCTATATGAATTAATCAATTATTATCAGAAGTATGTTGAGGCTGGTAAAACATTATCACTGTTAACATTATACTATTATAGATTCTCATTGTCAAATGCATTCAGTCTTCCTCCCTGATTCTTAGTCCTTCCTGTGGATGAGTGATCACTAAAACCCCAAAATGGATTGTGTTAATACCAATTATGGTTCACTGCAATCAACCTAATCCCTGTCTCATTAACAACATTTAAGTCATCGCCGGGACTCAAATAAACGAGACGATGTCATCCCTTAAAGTGTAATTAACATGTGTTAATGTTCCCCTTCATCACAAGGCAGCATTCCCACCAAGAGTTAGTGGTGGTGTGTGATCGAAGCCCAGTGGGCAGGATATGGCCGGCGCATCCCGTATGAAAAGGAAAACGATGCACTTAAAACACTCTGGGTTAAATTGAGATTGAAATGGCAGACAATAACACTAAAATAGTCCCACAGGTGTATTTCAAGCACACTGAAAACCCTGAATGTGCATTGCAAATGATAAGCCATGCAGGACCTGTACGCTTTTGCATTGGCCACAGTGTCAAAATGAATGAGGGACACTGAGAGATGAGAGTGAAGACAAATAGATTTTGTTCAACATATCCTCTGCCTACAATGGAGGTGGAACCTCTGTCATTACTGTGATGGCCTGTGTCATATGTTTTATATATAGATCACATGGCATCTCTTCTCTTAAAGTGCTTCTCTCTCATGCAGATCAAAGTCTTGCTGTCACCGCCAGCCTATTAATAGCTCGGCATGGTCCCATGGGACAACCAGCCCTGCCAGTTTTACACCATGAAAAACACACATTACCGCCATGAAACACACACATTTACATTTCAGCAGACTCTTATTCAGAGCGACTCACGGTAGTGAGTGCATACGTTCTAATACTGGTCCCTGTGGGAATCGATCCCACAACCCTGGTGCTGCAAGTGCCATGCTCTACCAACTGAGCTACAAACACATACACACTTACCACACCAACAAACACACACTTACCACACCAACAAACACACACTTACAACACACACACACACACACACACACACACACACACACACACACACACACACACACACACACACACACACACACACACACACACACACACACACTTACAACACACACACACACAAACATAGACACACACTTACCACACCAACAAACACACACTTACAACACACACACTTACCACACCAACAAACACACACTTACAACACACACACACACACACAAAACATAGACACACACTTACCACACCAACAAACACACACTTACAACACACAAACACACAAACATAGTCACACACTTACCACACCAACAAACACACACTTACAACACACACACACACACACACACACACACACACACACACACACACACACACACACACACACACACACACACACACACACACACACACACACACTTACAACACACACACACACACAAACATAGACACACACTTACCACACCAACAAACACACACACTTACAACACACACACTTACCACACCAACAAACACACACTTACAACACACACACACACACACAAAACATAGACACACACTTACCACACCAACAAACACACACTTACAACACACAAACACACAAACATAGTCACACACTTACCACACCAACAAACACACACTTACAACACACACACACACACACACACACACACACACACACACACACACACACACACACACACACACACACACACACACACACACACACACACTTACCACACCAACAAACACACACTTACAACACACACACACACAAAACATAGACACACACTTACAACACACACACACACACACAAACATATACACACACTTACCACACCAACAAACACACTCTTACAACACACACACTACCCTGCCTCCACCAGCGACCGACCAACTGTCCGTTTGTCCTCCCCTCACTGGGGCTTCATAATCTATTTGGGGCCCCAGAATTCTATAGGCCCTAATAGTAAGTCAGTGCCAGCAATATTGGACAGAGCCATAAATTAAAGGGGGAACAGGATTTACTGTTATTTCGGCGGGTAGCGTTTGTACAGTATAAATGAATGTGTATGAAGATGGGTGTGTCTGGAGGCTGGGGTGTGTGTGGAGGCTGGGGTGTGTATTGAAGCTGGGGTGTTACGGAGGCTGGGGTGTGTATGGAGACTGGGGTGTGTGTGGAGGATGGGGTGTGTATGGAGGCCGGGGTGTGTATGGAGGCCGGGGTGTGTGTGGAGGCTGGGGTGTGTGTGTCTGTTGGCTGAGGTGGTATGGACGCTGGGGTGTGTGGAAGCTGGGGTGTGTGTGGAGGCTGGGGTGTGTGTGGAGGCTGGGGTGTGTGTGGAAGCTGGGGTGTGTGTGGGAAGCTGGGGTGTGTGTGGAGGCTGGGGTGTGTGTGGAGGC
>NW_026289000.1:0-35000 GCF_023373465.1 Oncorhynchus keta | reverse complement strand
TCAACATACTACATGCTCATTTCAGAATTTTACAGATGTTGAAATGTAGAGAACACCTGCAGGAAATGTGTTGGCAGCTAGCTGTTTGTACCTAACACATACACACATACAGTATCTTGTTCATTCGATGTCACTTCTTCACCGTTTGTCCAAACTTTCAAGTAGGGAGAGTCTATGGCCGTGTCCGAATACCCGCACTTGTCCGTGTGTTTAGTCCACGTTTTGAGTCTCGAGCATCGAGACACGGTTATCATACAGCACATAGCTTTCCTTCGGAGAGCAACGCTTGACGCAGATTCAAATGGACAGAAACGAGGAGAAATAGCAAGCAGTAAATGTCAGCGTTTTGCCAATGCAAATGTGCTTTGATAATCTGGGCGTCAACTCTAATTGAGAAGAATGGCAGAAATGATGAAGTGATGAAATAGGTCGGGGTGCCCGGGGCGTTCTCTTATGGCTTTGGAGGGTTGGCTGATTTGATCTCTGTCAAAGGCCGTCCTTGGGCTGGGCTACAGTGTGGATGCCAGCCTGGCATTTAGCATTAGTAATGGACTGGTGAGTTCCTGTGAGGCAAGCCCAGGGTTGGGTAGGTTACTTTCTAAATGTAATCCGTTACAGTTACTAGTCAGTAACGTAACTTTGGACTCCCCAAAGTCAGTAACATAATCTGATTCCATTCAAAAAAGCTTGCCCAGAGAAGACAAGGTGAGCGCTACCATCAGTCCTGTGTCATGCCAACAGTAAAGCATCCTAAGACCATTCATGTGCGGGGTTGCTTCTCAGCCAAGGGAGTGGGCTCACTCACAATTTTGCCTAAGAACACAGCCATGAATAAAGAATGGTACCAACACATCCCCCGACAGCAACTTCTCCCAACCATCCAGGAACAGTTTGGTGACGAACAATGCCTTTTCCAGCATGATGGAGCACCTTGCCATAAGGCAAAAGTGATAACTAAGTGGCTCGGGAACAAAACATCAATATTTTGGGTCCAAGGCCAGGAAGCTCCCAGACCTTAATCACATTGAGAACTTGTGGTCAATCCTCAAGAGGCGGGTGGACAAACAAAAACCCGGAGATTCTGACAAACGCATTGATTGTGCAAGAATGGGCTGCCATCAGTCAGGATGTGGCCCAGAAGTTAATTGACAGCATGCCAGGCGGATTGCAGAGGTCTTGAAAAAGAAGGGTCAACACTGCAAATATTGACTCTGCATCAACTTCATGTAATTGTCAATAAAAGCCTTAGACACTTATGAAATGATTGTAATTATACTTCACTATTCCATAGTAACATCTGACAAAAATATCTAAAGACACTGAAGCAGCAAACTTGTGGAAATTAATATTTGTGTTATTCTCAAAACTTTTGTCCACAACTGTACACCTACGCCTATATGCATTTCACTGACAACCCTAAGAGGAGATATCTAAGCTCATTTGGAAATATTGATTTCCATATGTAGAATATATATCGAAACGGAGAGTGAATAACCTACAAAATATTTATCTTTTCCCTGTCAATATGTCGTTTGGCTGATCTTCTTTGACGGTAGCTTGCTGGGCAGGGTGTTGTTTTGCAGGGATCTGTTGCACTGCTAGGATCTGGATAAGATAGCCTCTAGGACTGTAGCCATATGGGGAGAGGATGGAGGGAAAATAGGAGGAGAGAAAAGAGGGGGGATGGGTGAGAAGAGAGAGGAGGAGAGAGAAGGGGGGAAGCATACTGCCTGCCTGGCTGGCTACTTTGTTTGCTGCTTGGAGGTCATTGTAATGCCATCAAGTCAGTCAATCAGTCAGTCAATCAGTCAGTTAGTCAAAGCAATACATCAATTTAGTTCCTGTTCAGAAGTAACACACCTGTTTCAAAATACAACAAATCAACAAGGATCTCATTCATTGATTCAGATGTTTAAAGCCTGGACACCCTGCCCTACATCCATCCATACTCAACCAGGCATGGCATCTCCTAGGGTAGAGTTCTGCATCAGGTCGGATACCCATGGTTCCCCACGGGTGACATTTGTGGAGATAGAATATAGGAGTGTCTACAGATATAAGATCTTAATTTGATCACCCTGTTGCAGGATAACTTTCTTCTAGTGTATTTCTGGTTAAAAAAGGCTTCTTAAAGTTTGTCATTTCCACTTTGAAAACATGTTTTTTTATCAACCCCTACAAAAATGTCCATTAATTATAATCCACATAATAATTCACATTCCCTGTAACTGCTGGATTATTTTCCTGCTGGAGCAAACTGGCTTAAATTAAGATCCTACATCTGTATATAGTGTCTTACACGGGCATGGCCCTATATAGGCTACCCTATGGCTAAGTCTTAGGCATATCCAGTATCATAACTAGGGTACTAATGACAATTAACAGAATTAACAACAGAATTCTCAACTTCTTTTGACAAAATGTCTCATTGAACGTCCCATAATCCCTTGAACAGCTCAAACAGCACGACTCAGTAATCTGCACATCTCATGAGAATGGAATTGACAATTGTCATGGCTACAGTGAGCTCCAGTGCTTCAGGTGCTGGTAGAGACATGCCATGATAGATTAGAGAAGAGGACAAGAGAATATATGTTGGCTGGTTCCATCCTCCATCTGTTGCTATGACAACACTATGCGGTAACTCTGTGACTAAAACAATCTCTGGTTTAGGGGTACATGAGGAGGGGGAGGGGCACAATAGGCAAGAGAGGAATTGATTGTGAAATTTAACTGATTTCCAAATGGCCATGCAAAGACACAGCGGAAAATTTGCACCAAAGGAAGTAGCCTGAAATAAATGATTTTACTGTTTCATTCTACAATAGGCCTACATTGTACACCCAATGTAGGGAGTGTTTATATTTGTCCTGTTTCACACAATGTATTGTCATACATAACTAACCAATGCAAGAGTTTGCTTATTGCTTCAACATGCAAGCTGCCTGCTCTCCGACACACCTACCAACAGGCTAGGAAGTCATAAACCTTGCCGGTCGTGCAAATCGAACGGGTGCACAAGGAAAACCTATCCACAACATCACAGCTATTCATCCCTGTCATATTGTACGCTATATATAAAAATTATTTGGACACCTCTTCAAATTAGTAGATTTGGCTATTTCAGCCACACCCGTTGCTGACAGGTGTATAAAATCAAGCACACAGCCTTGCAACCTCCATAGACAAACATTGGCAGTAGAATGGCCTTACTCAAGAGCTCAGTGAGTTTCAATGTGGCACCATCATGGGATGCCACATTTCCAAAAAGTAAGTTTGTCAAATTTCTGCTCTGCTAGAGCTGCCTCGAATACTGTAAGTGCTGTTATTGTGAAGTGGAAACATCTAGGAGCAACAACGGCTCAGCAGCAAAGTGGTAGGCCACACATCTCACAGAACAGGACTGCTGAGTGCTGAATTGCATAGCGTAAAAATCATCTGTCCTCGGTTGCAACACTCACTACCTAGTTCTAAACTGCCTCTGGAAGCAACGTCAGCACAATAACTGTTTCGTTGGGAGCTTCATCATGCCAAGCGTCGGCTGGAGTGGTGTAAAGCTCATCAGCATTGAACTCTGGAGCAGTGGAAACGAGTTCTCACGATTCACCATCTGGCAGTCCGACAGACAAATCTGGGTTTGGTGGATGCCAGGAGAACTCAACCTGCCCGAATGCATATATGTCAACTGTAAGGTTTGGTGGAGGATGAATAATGGTATGGGGCTCTTTTTCATGGTTTGGTTTAGGCCCCTTCGTTCCAGTGAAGGGAGATTTTAAGCATACAATGACATTCTAGACGATTCTGTGCTTCCAACTTTGTGGAAACAGTTTGGGGAAAGGCCCTTTCCTGTTTCAGCATGACAGGGGGGGCAGATTGGGAGAGAGAGAGCGTTAGAGAGAGAGAGAGAGAGAGAGAGAGAAAGATGGGGAAAAGAGAGGGAGAGAGAGAGTGAGAGAGAGTGAGAGAAACAGAGATAGCTGGTGCCAGGCTCATCTATAATTGAGACAGGCTGCTCAGAGGAGCTTGGACTAAAATCAAGAGGGTGTCCCCGTGATGGAAATATCCATCTAATATTAAGCAGCACCTGAATTCTCCTCCCTCCCACTCACTGTATCTCTCTCCCAGTATCCCTCTCTATATTACCCCTCCCTCCCCTCGTTCCTTTCTCCATCTCTCTCCATCTCCTCCCTCCCTCCCTTTCTCCTTCTCTGTCCCTCTTTCTTCCTCCCGTATTTCAATCTCTTTTGCTTCAGTAGCATATGCACTGTTGGTGACATTACCTCAGTCTTCTCTCCTGATTCCGTGAGACTGTGGAACCTGATATAGCAGATTTGACTACAGGCCATACTGCAGAGAGATGATCTTGTTTGCACAGCAAATCCACATAAAAATGACATTCCACTCTCTGCGCTCGAAAGTCATTCAATTCAATAGATGGCTTTATGCACATATCATCGCTCGTATCACCACTCATAATTCCAGATGGGATAGGTCGGAGTGGGTGTTATAGCCCTTTATTTTCGAGGAAATTTGCATACTACTGCAGGTTGGTACTTTGTCATTCCAATGGTGACAGAGAGCTTCGCTTCATGCTATTTAGATGTGTTCAGTGCCTATGGCGGAAACCCAGAGTGAATGATAGGGACTTTAATGTAGCCAATGAATGCAAATTATTGTCTCACTGATATTATAAGTACCAAACAAAACTGAACAAAGACAATAACTAAACAAATTGAACGTAAATACATGCATACACCCCCACGCACGCACGCACGCACGCACGCACGCACGCACGCACGCACGCACGCACGCACACACACACACACACACACACACACACACAGGGATAGAGGGATAGAGGGACAGAGTTATATTTCTCAAGTGTGTAGGATTAGCCTAATGGCAGATTTACTCAGAAATACAGAAATACTATGCTTCATGGGATAGTCAATGTAATGTTTCATTTTTAATATGCCACTGATTGGAAGGAGTCAGTATTGTGGCACCTACAGATCTAGACAGACAGCGAGAGAGAGAGAGAGAGAGAGAGAGAGAGAGAGAGAGAGAGAGAGAGAGAGAGAGAGAGAGAGAGAGAGAGAGAGAGAGAGAGAGAGAGAGAGAGAGAGAGAGAGAGAGAGAGAGAGAGAGAGAGAGAGAGAGAGAGAGAGAGAGAGAGAGAGAGAGAGAGAGAGAGAGAGAGAGAGAGAGAGAGAGAGAGAGAGAGAGAGAGAGAGAGAGAGAGAGAGAGAGAGAGAGAGAGAGAGAGAGAGAGAGAGAGGGAGAGAGCAGAGAGAGAGCAGAGAGCAGAAAGAGAGAGTATGGAGAGAGAAAGAGAGCAGAGAGAGAGGGAGTAAAAGTGAGAATTTGTGTTGAATCATGTATGCAAAACACTGAAATTCTACAGTCACTAACTCGTCGGTCCTCTCCCTCTCTGTTTACCTAATGTGTATGTGTTTGGGCCTGTCTGACCCTCTGGTCTAGATGGAATGTTGACTTACTCTCGTGTGTGTCACCCTCGTGACCTGCCCAGCACACAATAAAAATATGGGCCCAATAAACCCTATGGGCCCTCGTCAAAAGTAGTGCACTAAATGAGGAATAAGGAGCCATTTGGGATGCCACACAGAATGTATGGGTTTCTCCACTCACCCGATCCCCACAGTCTGCTCTGCGTAATAGAGGTTAAGGCTGTGTGATTATTCCATTTGAATATGTGAATACGTTGAGAAATTCAAATCCAAATTGAGAAAACACACACACACACACACACACACACACACACACACACACACACACACACACACAGAGCGACGACTGCATTCAATTGAATAGAAGTGTCTGCATGTAGTAAGATAGGTTGAGATGAAGCATTTGTAAAAACAGGATGTTGTTGTGTGACAGAATGTCACGACTGTCATTACACTACTGCGGCAGAGTGAGAGACAGGGAAGGAGAACAGAATAGAACTCTACAGTGAGCGTTCATCAAGACCAATCGGAAACACGGATGGATGTGAAGATTGCAAAAGGATCCCATCGCAGCACAGAGGCATCAAACTCTGGTTTCCTCTTGATTACATTTGAAAAAGGGACCGAATCGGAACGAATGGCGTCACCACCGACACACACACGCACTACAAGATGTATAGTGATTACAAGGAGATTGTCTTGTTCCATCTCCAAGAGAACAAGCCACCTGCATGGCCTTAAGTGTGTTTTTGTCGTTGTAGTATCCAGGACAAACCGAGACAGCATGGAACTGAAAGACACAACTGAAATGTGCCACTTTGGGTGGTACATTTGAAAGAAGTCAAGGTTGATAGCATAATACAGACGGTGTTAAGATCATTACAACATTGCGTCACACTCGGCACCTCTATGCTGTATGACGCGAGGCAAGCAGCCATTTTGGATCCTTGAATGCACAGCCGTTCCGAGCGAGAGGCATACCTCACTTACTAAAGGACAACGCAATACCTAATGTCTGATGTAAGCACAGGAAATGGTTCGAGGAGGACTTTGTGCTGTAACTTCATAATAGAACCAAGCTAGAAAAGGAACACCAAAGGTTCACCAAAAGGTCAAGATGTCAACTAATAATAGATTCATCTGCCTGACAAAACTCTGCTGAGGCAAGAAAATCCTTCACAGGCTGTAAAGGACAGAAACTGGCTCTAATGGCCAGGGGATTACTGTAAATTGGAGGAGATTGGCCTGCAGGCTCCAATTTGGTCCATCGGGGCATCCAACTAAATGACCAATCACCCATGTCACAATCACATCTCCTCGGCAATACAATATCAGAGAGAAATCTGATTTCAGAAATGTATTTATTTATTTTACCCTTATTTTTACCAGGTACATTGACTGAGAACACATTCTCATTTACAGCAACGACCTGGAGAATATCTAAAGGGGAGATTAGGAGGGATGAATGAGCTAATTTGATGCTGGGGATGATTAGGTGGTCATGATCATACATCCTCTTTTGAAAAATTCCATCAAGTGTACCTAGACCTTTTTTCCTGATGTTCCTCAGGGGCTTTTTTGCTCAGTCTGATTGGGGGGCCTGGCAGGGCCTGGCTCCCCAGTGGGTGGGCCTGTGTCCACCCAGGCCCACCCATGTCTACGTCCTTGATGTGCATACCAATGTCATGTCGTTTTACCAATACTTAACCCAAAAATATGAGTATACTATAATGTACCGCTTATGATCAAATCAATTGTTATAAGGAGGTGAAAATCCTATCTGTGTTATGAGAGGTTTGAGAGGTACACTACTGACGATGCGCTCCCAAAATTGCACCACGCTCACTGTTCATTAACTCTTGGAAGTGCTTGCACAAAGGATAGTAACATCTCATCCTGTGTTCTTGGAATCTGAATATCTGGACTTGTCCAGTGACTGCTGAGAAAGATCAGCTGACAACAGGGGAAAGTCCTTGTGGCGGCACGGAGAGACGGCTGACAGGAGGGAATAGACCCCACTGGGACAGTCATGGGGTAGCTTCCCATTTCTGTAGTTTCCCATGCTTCGCAGTATGTTGGAAACACCCGCTTTAGCTACAGAAAGTCAACATACGAGAATACCCTAGAGTCTGCGAGCGGGGGGCGGAAGATGACTCATCGGCTGACAACATGGTAACGACTGGACTGGAAACGACTACGAGTAATGAGAGCACAGCACAAGAGAACACCACAGCAACTGTCACAAGTTCTGCTGCAACAGTGGGCCACAAACAGATGCAGGTATGTGTCTGTGGTTGGAGGAAAGTTACATCACACCATGGGTTGAGGATCCACCAGGGAAGAAGGGGTGTTTGGGTAAAGAGAGACAGAGAACTCGCATTGATTACTTTCTGCGAAAGCGATCAAATCAGTCGAATGAAGCACAGCAACTGGACGCAAACCATAGTTTGCAGTGCATCAGTACCACTGTCATGGAGGACGTAAACTCAAGCACCGAAGTAGCAACTGAGGTGGAACCAACAACAGGAGTGGAACTCACCCAGCCTCCCAGACCTGCAGTCGAGAGGAGACTACCAGGGCACAGACTGTATGTGAAGTGGCCTGGCGCCAGTGACAAGAAGTTGTGGGAAACAGTGAATACTGACCTTACCTTGACCCTCGAGAAACTTCGAGGCACAGTGGAGAAGAAGTTGGAGAGGATGGGGACATCATCTATGAGTACGGGACAGAAAGATTTGGAGTGGAAGAGGCAAAAGGCGGGAGAAAGGTTCCAACCCCACCAGTTTCCAGGAGGCAACAAGAAATCAAGCGCCTCGTTCAAGAAAGGCGGCAGCTTAAGAAACAGTGGAAGAAGGCCTCGGAAGTGGAAAAGGAGGGCATAGAGGCACTTCAGGCTGACATCAAAACCCGGTTGGCATCCCTCCGTAGAGCAGAGAACCTACGGAAACGCAGAAGGAAGAAAGAACAAACTAGAACTCGATTCTATAAAGATCCCTTCAAGTTCCTTAAAAGTCTCTTCACAAAGGAAAAAAGTGGAGCTCTAAAAACAACAAAGAAAGACCTAGAGGAGCACCTGAGAACAACAAACTTTGACTCAAAGCGACATGAACATCTGGCCATCCCATCAGATATCCCACCTATTGAACCCCCGGAACATCATATTGAGACCAGCCCTCCGACATGGAAAGAGGTGGAAAACACAGTTCGACGGGCAAGAACAGCATCAGCCCCGGGGCCAAATGGAGTCCCGTACAAAGTGTATAAGAACGCACCAGACGTCCTGAGGTTCCTCTGGGGGCTTATGAGAACAGCTTGGCAGAAGAAGATAATACCCAAAGTGTGGCGTAGGGCAGGCGGGGTCCTGATCCCTAAGGAGAAGGATGCAGTGAACATCAGCCAATTCCGCCCAATCTCCTTACTGAATGTCGAGGGTAAAATCTTCTTTAGGGTCATTGCCCAGAGGATGGCCGAGTACCTGCAAAGGAATGCGTACGTCGATACATCTGTACAGAAGGCAGGAATATCAGGGTTCTCTGGCTGCTTGGAACATTCCAGCATGATCTGGCACCAGATCCAAATGGCCAAGGTGGAGAAAAGGGACCTCCATGTAGTCTTCCTCGACCTCGCCAATGCATTTGGCTCTGTGCCCCATGAACTCCTGTGGTCTGCCTTCAGATTTTTCCACATACCGGACACCATCACAAACCTGGTGAAGTCGTACTTCCAGGATCTGCAGTTCTGCTTCACCACCTCAGAGTTCACCACCTCATGGCAGTGCCTGAATGTAGGTATAATGGCGGGATGTACCATTTCTCCGTTGGCATTCACAATGGCAATGGAGGTTATCATCAGATCCTCAAAATGGGTTGTTGGTGGACAGCGAGTCGACTCTGGTTTCCGCCTCCCTCCACTCAGAGCCTACATGGACGACATTACAACATTGACCACCACTGTCCCATGCACCAGGAGACTGCTCAGAAAACTCGAGGAGAACATCAGCTGGGCCCGTATGAAGATTAAACCATCCAAGTCACGCAGCATCTCGATTGTGAAGGGAGTACTCTCTGACCTGAAATTCTTCATCGGAGATGACCAAATCCCAACAGTGTCTGAGCAGCCGGTAAAAAGCCTTGGAAGGTGGTATGATGCAAGCCTGAAGGATAAAGACCAGGTGCAACAGCTGCACAAAGACATCAGTAGTAGCCTACAGTCCATCGACAACACCCAGCTACCTGGAAAGTTAAAGGCCTGGTGTCTGCAGTTTGGTCTCCTACCCCGGGTGTTGTGGCCCTTAGCACTGTATGAGGTTCCAATCTCAACAGTGGAGAAGATGGAAAGAGGAGTCACAGGCTACTTAAAGAAGTGGCTCGGAGTTCCACGATGCCTTACCACCATAGGCCTCTATGGAGATGGTGTCCTCAAGCTGCCCCTCACCAGTCTAACAGAGGAATTCAAGTGTGCAAAAACCAGGCTCCAGATGACACTGAATGAATCTCAAGACCCAGTGGTGAGCAACAACGCGCCGACCTTGGCAACTGGGCGCAAATGGAGGCCAGGAAAAGCAGTCCAGGAGGCAACAGCAGCCCTCAGACATGCTGACATTGTGGGTCATGTTCAGCAAGGGAGAGGAGGCCTTGGGCTAACTAGCCGTGCTGCTTGGAGTAAGGCCACTGCACCAGAGCGGCGGAAGATGGTAGTGCAGGAAGTACGCCATCAGGAGGAGGCTGCAAGGTGGGCCAAGGCAGTCTCTCTTGCCAAACAGGGACAGTGGACTCGATGGGACAGTGTGGAGAAGAGGAAGATCAGCTGGAAGGATCTGTGGGCCATGGAAGCGAGGCGGTTGAGCTTTTCCATCAGAGCAACATATGACGTCCTTCCAACACCAGTTAATCTTCACCAATGGTATGGTGAAGATCCGGACTGTGCCCTCTGTTCCATGCCAGCCAACCTCAGGCACATTCTCACAGGGTGTAAAACAAGCCTCACCCAAGGACGCTACACTTGGCGTCACAACCAAGTCCTTAAAAACCTTGCGTCCGCCCTGGAGGACAAGCGAGCTGCCACCAACTCCCTACCACCCACAGCAGCATCACACTCCTTACGGACAAACTTTGTCCGCGAAGGGGCTAAACCACCGAAGAGCGGCTCTACACCATTAGAGCGAGACCAGCTGCGCTTGGCCCGCGACTGGAAAATGCTAGCTGACATTGGCCGGCAACTTGTGTTTCCTCCGGAGATCGCAACCACCACCCTAAGACCTGACATGGTGCTCTGGTCCCGTTCACTCAATAAGGTCTTCATCATTGAGCTCACAGTACCCTGGGAAAACTCAGTAGATGAGGCTTATGAGCGAAAACATCTGCGCTATGCTGATCTAGCTGCCGAAGCACGGCATCATGGCTGGAACACAGAAGTCCGACCAGTGGAGGTGGGCTGCAGAGGTTTTGTGGCAACATCTACAACCAGACTGCTTAGAGACCTGGGAATTAAGGGCCAGAGCCAGCGTTCGGCAATCAAAGCTGTATCAGAGGCGGCAGAAGGCAGCAGTCAGTGGCTCTGGATGAAGAGGAAAGACCCCTGCTGGGCCCCGAAGTGAGAGGGCCAGGAGGTATGCGGTCAACAATGCTTGACTCAGGGAGGAGGACGCCCCTGCCATGCATAGTCCCATGGGATGTTGGCTATCAACAACAAGGCAACTCCTATGACTAATTGGGAATGGGACGCAAGCGTAGGATTGATCACCCTGTCGCTGGCCGCCTTTGGGGAGGGTGTATAGTGTGAAAGGCCGAAACACCCTAGGAACCAAAGGTACACTACTGACGATGCGCTCCCAAAATTGCACCACGCTCACTGTTCATTAACTCTTGGAAGTGCTTGCACAAAGGATAGTAACATCTCATCCTGTGTTCTTGGAATCTGACCCTCCCTAGAAAGATGGCTCATGGTCTGATTCCCAAATAGCACCATATTCCCTACTTGTGTACTACTTTTGACCACAGCCCTATGGGTCCTGGTCAAAAGTAGTGCACTATATAGGAAAAAGGGATCTATTTGGAACGCAACTTACAGATTCAGGAAGTTTAGACCGGGAGGTAATTAGAGCCTTACAGCTCCAGCAACAATAATGAGGACCCCTCTCTCTCTACCCCTCCAATCTTTCTTTTCATCCCTTCATCCCATCTCTAGGGGGCGGCCTGGCCAGTGAAAGATAGCAGGACAGACACTATTGATTTATTCTCCCAACACGGCAGGTTTGAAGATCAATGCAACATGAAGGTATTTGTGTCCTCATTAAGCGATCGATGCCTGTGAGGCCTCTCCTATGTTGGAAAAACATACTGCAGAGACGGTCCATTCAGAAGCATTGGAGCACTGATATGAGTTTGTGGTAATGATGTGTTTATTACCAGGTCCACTTCACACCCCAGGTATTCATCCACACCTCTGTGGAGCTAAATCACTTTATCAGACCCCAGACTGGCTTAGTAACAGTATAAGTCCCTAGTTCCCTCAAACCTTCTCCCACGTTGTCCTCTCTTTCTTCCACATTATACCTCCGTCATCCATCTCTCCAGTACTGTCCTCCACCCTACCTGTCCACATCCCCCTATCCACATGCAGCATTCTCGCCAGGATTTCTTTAACAAGGTGAAAATGTCCCGTCAGCACACAACAAACCACATTTCATGACCGGTCACCAACTTTAACCCGGCTTCAACCAGCTCTTATAAAACTGTTCAGCCCTTGTAGGTGGAAATGTCAGCCAGGCCAGTGATTACATACACCTTGACCATGACGCAACGGCTACAAGCTTAGTCATCTGGACAGGAAGGAATATCATCGTTAGAGGGCATCCGCATGCACCCTGGGTGACCCTGGTTATTGGATATGGGAGAGGTGGTTTAAACGTTCACTCTGCCACTCGCTAAGCATGTGACCCATCAAAACAATAGCAGCTGTCATGCCAACTCATAATCTCCATGGAAAATTCAGAAGCGGCTTAAACTAAACGACTCATTCAATTATATGTCACCTTTTTATGTATTATTTAACATTATTAAATGTTACATTTTGTATACAGTGAATGGAGATGCAATTGTCTTCACAAACAGATACTGTTTTTCTACTTCAAAAGCTCTAGACAGAAACCCCCCTATCTGAGCGCCACTAAATGAGATGTCATACATACACTGTAAGTCTTTTTGTTCAACACAAATTACCTACTGAAGTGTTTACATCAGACGCCCAGAAAAGTCCATTGTCAAGCCAAGCCCATTCCGTTACCTCTCTCTCCTGCATTATTCTGTCACTATTCACTGACCCATATTTTGCCTCAAATTTCTCATATAAATGCAAAAGCATGAGCAGCAAGCCCAGTGGGGAGGACTCCGTAGTCTGTACTCACCATCCTTGCGGTGGTAGGTGATCTCCACTTTGCGCTCCTCAGACCCCATCAGAGCCTGGGCTACCTGGGCGATGGCATGCCTGTTGGTGAACTCTCCATGGAGGAAGTCACAGGTGCACGGCCTCTGCATCACGTCCGGCCGTGAGAAGCCGGTCATCTCACAGAAGCCGTCGTTGCAGTAGATGATGGCGCAGTTCTGAACCCGGGCATTGGCTATAATGAATTTCTTATCTGTGAAGGTGTAGAAGTGTATGATTATAGTGGGGAAGAATGGGATGGTTAACACATTCATGGTAGCAACAGTGGTATGTGATAAAATACCACTCTGCATGATGCTTTATATACAGAATAAAATATTCACTGTATTATAAATCACAAAATATACAGATGATCAATTAAACATTCCTCTTTCAGTCTTATCATGACTAAGGGTGCATTGCTTCAGTATTTGTTAATGGAGGTGTGCTTCATTTCATTCCTCTTGATTAATGTTCATGCCATAGCCATACTATAAAACCGAGATATCCACATTGAATAACTGGCACATAACCACCTGACCATAACCATTTCAAATGTGGGAGTATTTGAAAAAGGTTATATGTCTGTTGTTTGGATACTACTTATTGTCATGTAATCTTGTGGAGAAACATAAGTTGTTGCTACTTCGAAGTACCTTAGACAATGCTCAATGATATCCCATATTTAAATTATTTTAACCTCAACTCTCCCACTTCTAAAGTATCACAAGCACAACAATATCAGCTCTACTCTTACTGATTGTTAAAAAAAAATGTGTTGTCGAAATTCCAATATTCAGATAAAAACAATGTGTGCGCAAGCAAGGCAAATACATTTTCCCAACTAAATTAATATTATGAATTTTAAGATACATTATTGTAAAAACACAAAGATAATACTCACTTTGTCCCTCAAATTTCTTTATAATTATCCCCAAAAAGGTGTTTTGTGGCGCAACATGACCTCTCCGAACAGGCATGATTATTGCCAAAAATAAGAAAGATTCCGCTGTCCAAGCACCTTTCTCCTGAGACTCAAGTTGTAGTGGTTACAACCGTTAAAGCCTGAATGTCTCCCCGTTGTCTACACTCATCCTTAGGAAATCTCCCCCTCTTAGCTCTTCCGACCTTTTCCTTATTTCAACATAAATATGGTCCGACTGGGGCACATTTTGAAGCATTCGAAAGTCCACTTTGCCCGCATTGACTCTGTAGTAAAGGTTGTTGCACAGCGTAGTTTCTCCAACATTTCAAAATGATCATGTGAGGGACCCTGCCGCCGCTCTAAAGCGTTGCGCTCGCTGCTACTGCTGCTGTTGTGGAGAATGGACTGATGCTGCGGTGCCACCGACAGTGACGTTACCCCGCTCAGGCAGCGCTCAGCTCATGCACCTCGCGCTCAGCTCAATCAAGGCTGTGGAGGAAATCATATATCCATGCGTTGAGAAGGAGCTATGCGTGACGCCAGGCCAGGGCAATAAAGGTGTATCGTCTATTTTTACATTGACCCATGGGAAACACGTGGGTTTATGTCTCCCGTTGACTGTGGCATTCCTGTAACTGCCAATGCATAGAATGCATAAGATGACTGCAAGATGACTGTTGTTTATCACATACAGAAAAGGATACAGTTGGACAAAATGAATCAATGGAAACAGTGATTATGATTATGAAACTAATGATTATATCAAGTTACAGAGAGGGGGAGAATGTTGCAGATGCTGTTCCCTGTCCATGGTGCTGAAGTTGTCGTAACAAAACTCCTTTTTGAAAGACTATGTCAAATTCATTTTTATTCCCCCACCCCACACACGCAGTCCCTCTGAAAAACATCTGTCTCAGAATCTCTGCACAACCTCACCATCAATCTGGCCAACTGAGAAAACAATACAATAGCCAGGCTGCAGGGGAAGATAGTCAAAAAGCAGACAAAGTCAGGATTTAGAACTTTTGCATCCCCAAATGATGACCACACAGAGCAGTAATTCCGATTTGTCTCTCTACACTGTAAGACTTGTCTGTCATTTCAATAGTAAAACCATGTAGAATGTACAGTAAAATGCTGCAGATGTGTTTTACAGCGTTAATGCTGTAGATTGCACTGCATTATGGGTCAAATGCAGAATTTTTTGTGTTATTAACTGTTATTTGAAGCCTCCTGTAAAAATGACTCTAACATACTATATTTCTTCACTTAAATAGCTTATAGCTACAGTAGATTCAACGTTTCAGTTTCAGACGCCAACCTCATACTGTCGGGTGAGACACGTGACGCTCAGAATATTTGATTAAGTATCTTCTTAGCAGTGGTGAAGTGGAAGAATATTTGTATTACATGCTGGTTTGGTACTGCACCTTGACTTGTTTATAAGTATCTTTCTTGATAGACAACTTGTTGTTTTCTTAGTTAACTGCAACTGCATGTTTTCTTTTTTCTTTTTCTTTTTTTTCAATTCCACCTTTATTTAACCAGGTTGGCCAGTTGAGAACAAGTTCTCACTTACAACTGCGACCTGGCCAAGATGAAGCATAGCAGTGTGAACAGACAACAACACAGAGTTACACATGGAGTAAACAATTAACAAGTCAATAACACAGTAGAAAAAAGAAATAAAAAAGAGTCTATATACATTGTGTGCAAAAGGCATGAGGAGGTAGGCGAATAATTTAAATTTTGCAGATTAACACTGGAGTGATAAATGATCAGATGGTCATGTGCAGGTAGAGATACTGGTGTGCAAAAGAGCAGAAAAGTAAATAAATAAAAACAGTAGTTCTTAATTAACCATATATGTTAACTGTTGTTACTTCTATTGTCGATTATGTTGCTAATTGGTTTTAATGTTGTTACCAATTTGAATAAATGTATTTTATGTTCAAACGTATTGTATTTCTTACATTTAGGTTTCAGGAGAATTTCACTGTAGTTCGACAGCATTATACTTGTACCAGTTGCCAGCTTAATACTGTAATTTTACTTTACAGAAGAGATGCTGTAATATATTTTACAGAACATTCTTCCTTATTGTAAAACATATTATAACATCCCTGCTGTACATTTAATATTTATTTGTAAAAGTATAAATGACAAAAGTTACCATTGACTACCTGTTAATTATATATTAATTATATATTAAGGAGGATTCTGGTAACTTTGGTAAATTACGGATAGCTTTGCAAACCTATGTTTACTTAACTGGAGTTCATTTGAAAAAGTAGTTCACTACATCCAAACTACTTAGTCATAAATTACCATTACACACACACACACACACACACACACACACACACACACACACACACACACACACACACACACACACACACACACACACACACACACACACACACACACACACACACACACACACACACACACACACACACACACACACACACACACACACCACTGAAAAGGGCATGCTTGCCCCACAGTCTGAATCACATTAAGGGCCGGTGTGACAGCCTTTATGAAGTGTGCTTATTTCACACAATCAACTCACTGATTGGACTGGCGCTGTTTTGGCACTGCCGCACAGTCTGTCACTATATTCACTGAACTGTATCTAATGTGGTCAGATTATTCAAATGGATGAAACAGGAGACAAAGAACAATATTTGAGTGTGGAGAAGAACAAACTGTCCTTTCCAAAAACGTCGTAAGAAACAGCAAAAAAGACAAAAGGTGTCTGAATTCTAGAATTCTACTTCAATGTAATGGCAGTCTGCAATACTGTATGTTGTTGATTATTTTTGCTCTCTGTTAAGACACATGGACGTGGGAAATATAGTTCACATGGAGGGGTTATAGCCATGTAATGAAAGCGGCAGTGATCCCTACGACAATACATGAAGTGGACCAATAGGAATGTGTTCTGCTCTCACCTACCGTATATCACCAGCAAGACAATAAGCCGAGGAACAGTTTCTCTCCATCTTATCTGGATGTGAGAGACCCGTAGGCTGCAGGTGTGACGGCAGATAGTGCTCACTGAAATTACCCACAAAATGATTTCTCTGGGAAATAATAAAAGACGTGTAGCTAGCAACAATTCTGAGAGACATTTTCCCCCTGACTCTTGTCCATGATAGCTGTTACAGTATTTATTAAAAATAAACACAGCTTGGCGTAATCCTTCTCTCAGGAGTCACGTTTGACTCATTCAAGAGTGAAATGCAGAGAGAGAGAGGGCAGTGACTGAATATGTTCGAATGAGAGAGGGATGGAGGGAGGGAGGGGGGCATTAAAGAAGAGATAGAGGCTGTGTTCCATTCTCCCAAATACCCACAGTGCGCTATTTAGGTGGAGCAAGAGAAAGGGTGATGGAAAGGGAAAAAGGAGGGGCTGTTAAAAAGAGATGAGGAGGGATAGTATTTTGTCATTCCAAGTTTTTCATGATACAGTCTGGCTTGTTTTACACCATGTTACACAATATTTGTTCAATATTTACGACATACTAATTATGGGAAGAAAAAGGCTAACGCTGCATATACAGATGTAGGATCTTAATTTGACCAGCATTGTCGCAACAAAATAATCCTGCAGCAACAGGATTTGAACGTTTAGTTCATAATGTTGCTTGATCGATGGTTAGGTTGGCAGTGGAAAAAATACTTGAAAGTACTATTTAAGTTGGATTTTTGGTGTGTCTGTACTTTACTTTACTGTTTATATTTTTGAAAACCTTTACTTTTACTTCACTACATTCCTAAAGAAAATAATGTACTTTCTACTCCATACATTTTCCCTGACACCCAAAAGTACTTGTTACATTTTGATTGCTAAGCAGGACAGGAAAATGGTCCAATTCACGCTCTTAACACTTGTGTGGTGTTCTGGTCTGTGGGACCCATTTTCAATCTTTACTAAAAGAAAAATTATACAATTAAGCATGTTTTCAAACTGAGACTCATTGGCCTTGGTTCATTTTCTGTGAAGAACATGTAAAATAACACATTTTCATTGAGTGCACACTGTGCACACTGTGCACCCCACTACACATTTATATTACATATGTGGTGTTCTGGTCCACTGCACCTGAGGGTTGAAAAGTGTGGAAAAGTGTGGAAAAGTGTGTGTGGGGGTGAAAACAAGTAAAAATGAAACAAAAAGGTTTGCTGTATGCCTTCACTCGTCTTCTTCCTCCATGGGCCTGCTGTTTCAAACATGGCACTAATAACCTGTCTGTCTCCCTGCCTGTCAGCCTGTCTCCCGCCTTTCTCACACTCTTTACCCTTTTGTCACGCCCGGATCTTAGAGATCCTTATTTATTCTCTATGTTTGGTTGGGTCAGGGTGTGACTCGGTGGGAAACTCTATGCTTTCTATTTCTTTGTTGTTTTGCCCGAGTGTGGTTCCCAATCAGAGGCAGCTGTCTATCGTTGTCTCTGATTGGGGATCATATATAAGTTATGATTTTCCGTTTTCATCTCCTCCAGTGATAATCCAGTGATGATCCATGGCCTGGAGCCTGTAGTGATGATCCATGGCCCGGAGCCTGTAGTGATGATCCATGGCCCGGAGCCTGTAGTGATGATCCATGGCACGAAGCCTCCAGTGATGATCCATGGCCCGAAGCCTCCAGTGATGATCCATGGCACGAAGCCTCCAGTGATGATCCATGGCCCGAAGCCTCCAGTGATGATCCATGGCCCGAAGCCTCCAGTGATGATCCATGGCACGAAGCCTCCAGTGATGATCCATGGCCCGGAGCCTGTAGTGATGATCCATGGCACGGAGCCTGTAGTGATGATCCATGGCCCGGAGCCTGTAGTGATGATCCATGGCCCGGAGCCTGTAGTGATGATCCATGGCCGGAGCCTGTAGTGATAATATAATAATAATAATAATATATGCCATTTAGCAGACGCTTTTATCCAAAGCGACTTACAGTCATGTGTGCATACATTCTACGTATGGGTGGTCCATGGCCCGGAGCCTGTAGTGATGATCCATGGCACGGAGCCTGTAGTGATGATCCATGGCACGAAGCCTCCAGTGATGATCCATGGCCCGGAGCCTGTAGTGATGATCCATGGCCCGGAGCCTGTAGTGATGATCCATGGCACAAAGAGAGAGCCTGCAGCAACGGTCCCCAGTCCGGAGCCTGCAGCAACGGTCCCCAGTCCGGAGCGTGCAGCAACGGTCCCCAGTCCGGAGCCTGCAGCAACGGTCCCCAGTCAAGAGCTTGCAGCCACGATCTACGGTCCGGAGGTCCCGGTGACAATCCCCGCACCTATAGGGGAGCCTAAAGCGGAGAGAGAGGTCTGTGTCCCGCACTGGAGCCCCCACGAGAGTAGATGCCCACCCGGACCCTCCCCTATAGGTTCAGGTTTGCGGGCGGATTTTCCGTTTGTGTTTTGTGGGGTGTTTTGATACATTTTTTTAAAAAGGTATTTTCCCACACTGTACCCCAGCCAGATCCGAATTGGGGGAGGGACACAACAAATAAATAGCTTTGCATGTGTGACTTCTTACCACAATCAATCAGTATGGCAAAAATAATCTCTGCTCAGAGGGCCTTAGAAATACATTTTGCAGAGAGAGAAGTTAGTGTGGAGGGACTGTCTTCCATTTTGGAAGATTAAGACATTTCTCTGTCAATTCGGAGTCTGACAGTGAGTTAGAAGAAGAGGATGAGATTGACCTTCAGCCAGCCCTAGGACCAGCCCGTCAGCAGCCGGCCCCAGGACCAGCCTGTCAGCAACCAGCCCATCAGCAGCCTGCAGGGGGAGAAATATGAATGTCAAAAAATTGTGAAATTGACTGGACTTCTTGCCCAAGGAATGAGCCACCCCTCATGGCTGCCAATATGATAAGTATGCAACCAGGGCCGATGCGGATGGTGGTGACTCATGTTCAGAACATAAAGTCTTCTTTTGAACTGTTCATCCCAGACACCAACCAGAAAATCATTCTGGACTGCACTCATTTGGAGGGAAGGCGTGTTTTTGGAGAGAGATGGAAGGAGATGGACCAAAGTCATTTACATGCATACTTTGGGGTTCTTATCCTTGCTGGTGTTTTCAGATCCAAAGGGGAATCCACAGAATCCTTGTAGGATGCAGAAACTGGCAGAGAACTTTTCCGTTCAACAATGCCTCTAGAAAACCTCCACATTATTTCCAGGATTATCTGTTTTGATAACCGAGACACCAGACCAGTTTGGCGGCAGAGAGACAAGCCAGCTGCAATCAGGTCAGCGTGGGACAAGTGGGTGGACCGCCTTCCCTGTTTTATAACCCTGGACCCAACGTTACTGTTGATGAGCAGCTTATGCCATTTAGGGGCCGCGGCAGTACAAACAGTCTAAACCCGCAAAATATGGAATCAAGATCTGGTCTGCTTCATCATATGTATGGAATCAAGATCTGGTCTGCTTCATCATATGTGTGGAACTTGCAAGTGTATTTGGGGAAGCCAGATGGAGGAGCCCCTGAGAAGAACCAAGGGATGTGGGTTGTCCTGGAAGTGACACAGGGACTCCATATCCACAACATCACATGGCGATAACTTTTTTAATTCGCACAAGCTGGGACAGGAGCTCCTCAAGAGGAATCTGAAGATGGTAGGAACAGTACAAAAAAACAAGTCAAAGCTCCCACCTCATCTGTTGAATACACGGAACAGGCTTATCAATTCCTCTAAGTTTGTGTTCACGGCCGACACTTCCCTAGTGTCCTATGTGCCAAAGAAAGGCAAAAATGTGGTACCCATGAGTACGCTGCATAGGGATGGAAGAATCTGTGGCCAGGAACATCAAAAAACAGAAATCATAATAGATTACAATGACACAAATGGAGGGGTGGACAATTTAGACAACCTGGTGACTGGCTACAGCTTCAAAAAGAAGAACCCTACGCTAGCCTCTTGTGAAATTGTTCAACATCTTGGACATCTTGGCATGCAATGTGTTTGTCATCTGGATGGCATTGAACCCAGATTGAACAGAGGGAAGCTCCAGAGGAGACGACTCTTTCTTGAGGAGTTGGGCAAGGCATTGGTAAGACCTCAAATCCACTGCAGGCAACATATCCCAAGGACCCCAGCTTCTGCAGCCATCGTGAGGAGGATTCAGGAGGAGGACGCTGGTGCCCCATTCGCCCGACCCACAGAACCAACAACTCCAATAACGGTAAGTATGACTGATGTTGTTACATGTGTGTGTGTGTGTGTGACTCTCTTACCTTGGCCTGCTGTAACTATATATGTGAGTGAGTGAGATGTTAGTAAAATTCCTGATCTAAGTGTTTTCATCATTCTAGATTGCAGCCGGTAGCAACAAGAAGAAGCGCTGCGATGCGTGTGGACCCAAGAAGGACAGGAAGACACAGTACACATGCATCAAGTGCAAGAAATGCATTTGCAACACACACACAGTAAAGCTCTGTCCCTTATGTGGTGTGTAGACCAGCCGTGATTTGTGTTCAATGGGGCTCACTTACCATTTCCATTAAATACTGTATGCAAAATTTGTCCTTCCAATTTGTTTAGTTCAAAGCAATAAACATAAATAGTGATGAAAACCTTGTTTCATTTATATTTGTTCAAGATAAACATGATTTATTCCACCCATGTCTCGATTATAATGGATTTTTGTTTACAAAAAATCACATTTTATCCCAGAAAACAAATACCGCTTTTATTGATAAATGTGATCTAGCAGAGGTAAATGGCAAATATGAACCATGTTTGCTCTCTATATTGCTTGTAATTGATATAAGTCAACATCTAAGTATTAAGTGTTAAGTATTTTTACGTAAATTGATATGGCTGTATTATTTTAAAAGCCAAATAATGTTGTTGATTCATCACACCAGCGAATATTGGGTGAATAACAAAAACATGAACACCCCACAAGGTTTAAAATCCCCTGTCATCCCTACTACATCTGATCTGGCAGACTCACTAAACACAATTTCTTAATTTGTAAATTATGTCTGAGTGTTGGAGTGTGTCACACCCTGATCTGTTTCACCTGTCCTTGTGATTGTCTCCACCCCTCCAGGGGTCACTTACTATCCCCGGTGTATATATCCCTGTGTTTCCTGTCTCCCTGTGCCAGTTCATCTGGTTTGCCAAGTCAACCAGCGGTTTTTCCTTGCTCCTAATTTCCCCGGTCTCTGTTTGTTTCTAGTCCTCCTGATTTCGACCCCTGTCTGTCCTGACTCCGAACCCGCCTGCCTGACCACTCTGCCTGTTCTGACTACCTGCCTGCCTGACCACTCTGCCTGTTCTGACTACCTGCCTGCCTGACCACTCTGCCTGTTCTGACTACCTGCCTGCCTGACCACTCTGCCTGTTCTGACTACCTGCCTGCCTGACCACTCTGCCTGTTCTGACTACCCGCCCTGCCTGACCACTCTGCCTGTTCTGACTACCTGCCTGCCTGACCACTCTGCCTGTTCTGACTACCTGCCTGCCTGACCACTCTGCCTGTTCTGACTACCCGCCTGCCTGACCACTCTGCCTGTTCTGACTACCTGCCTGCCTGACCACTCTGCCTGTTCTGACTACCTGCCTGCCTGACCACTCTGCCTGTTCTGACTACCTGCCTGCCTGACCACTCTGCCTGTTCTGACTACCTGCACGCCTGACCACTCTGCCTGTTCTGACTACCTGCCTGCCTGACCACTCTGCCTGTTCTGACTACCTGCCTGCCTGACCACTCTGCCTGTTCTGACTACCTGCCTGCCTGACCACTCTGCCTGTTCTGACTACCTGCCTATCCCCGTGTACTGTTTTTGGACTCGGATCTGGTTTCTGACCCCTGCCTGGCCTGACCTCGGTACTGCCTATCGTCTGGTATTGTTTGGACTCTGAACTCTCCCCTGTCCCTGACCTGCCTTTGCCTACTCCCTCTGTTATAATAAATATCGGAGGGTTAACCCTAACCCTAACCCTAACCCTAACCCTAACCCTACCATCTGCCTCCTGTGTCTGCATTTGGGTTTCGCCTTGTGCCCTCATAGTGTGCCCCTGATTTATACTTTTACTACTGATACTTAAGTATATTTTAGCAATTACATATACTTTGATACTTAAGTATATTTAAAAACAAATAATTTTAGACTTTTACTCAATAAATATTTTACTGGATGACTTTCACTTGAGTCATTTTCCAGTACTGTATATTTACTTTTACTCAAGTATGACAATTGGGTACTTTTCCCACCACTGTTAGTTGGTTATAGGCTATATGAAAAGTGCAATACTGTTAATATAACTGTGTGTAAGTGTGGTTTTTCAGTGAATTTGTTTAAATCACAAACGCTCATCTGCATTTCCTGCAGCCATAGGAACATTCTCAGCCACAGAAGTGTGATCAAATGAAGATTCTAAATCTGTAGAGCACCATTTCTTGATTTATATGCATTTAGATATACTGTACTCTAAAGGCCAATGCATTTAACTTCCGGGTGTCCCCCGGTTTGTTTGCTGAAAGGAGAATACCCAAACATAAGCTTGCATCTGTCTCTCTGTCAGCCCATTCATTTTTAGTGAATCTGTTGTCAGTATGTGGAGCAATTTAGAAACAGCAGCCAGGGCTTTTAATCCACAGATCACACCAGGACAAATACCTCGCTGCTCCCAGGAATGACCCCTTTCTCCTCTTTTTCTCACTCAATCTATTGCTCTCTCTCTCTCTCTCTCTCTCTCTCTCTCTCTCTCTCTCTCTCTCTCTCTCTCTCTCTCTCTCTCTCTCTCTCTGTGCACATCTTTATATTGGGATCCCGAGTGGCACAGGGATCTAAGGCACTGCATATCAGTGATAGAGGTGTCACTACAGACCCTGGTTAGATTCCAGGCTGTATCACATCCGGCCGTGATTGGGAGTCTCATAGGGAGGCGCACAATTGGCCCAGCATCGTCCTGGTTTGGCCGCAGTTGGCCGTCATTGTAAATAAGAATTTGTTCTTAATGGACTTTCCTAGTTAAATAAAGGTTAAATAAATAACATAAATATTAATGCTCATATTTAGCCTAGTAAAGAGCGTTTAAAGGTCAACTCTACAGGTAACTGCTAAAATAAAGAAAGAACCAGCATAAAGTGTCTTAATAAGTTGTTGGGCCAACACGAGCCAGAACAGCTTCAATGTGCTTTGGCATGGATTCTACAAGTCTCTGGATCTCTACTGGTGGGACGTTCTTCCACAGTAAATTCCATAATTTGGTGTTTTGTTGATTGTGGTAGAAAATGCTGTCTCAGGTGCTGCTCCAGAATCTCCTATAAGTGTTCAATTGGGTTGAGATCTGGTGACCTTGACGGCCTTGGCATATGGTTTACATAGTTTTCATGCTCATCAAACCATTCAGAGACCACCCTGTGGATGGGGGCACTGTCATCCTATGGGACATAGCCAATGATAGCCAAAATAATGGTCAAAATAATGGCCCGCCCAGCATTTTTATACATGACCCTGAGCATGATGAGATATTTACTGCTTAATTAACTCAGGATCACACCTGTGTAACGGTTTTCTTGTGTCGAAGGAGAGGCGGACCAAAACGCAGCGTGGTTGAAGTTCATGTTTTTAATAAGACAACTAAACATGAACATAATACAAAACAACAAACGTGGAAAACCGAAACAGCCCTATCTGGTGCAACAAACACAGAGACAGGAACAATCACCCCCAAAAAAAAAACAACACCAAACAGGCTACCTAAATATGGTTCCCAATCAGAGACAATGACTAACACCTGCCTCTGATTGAGAATCATATCAGGCCAAACACAGAAACAGACAAACTAGACACACAACATAGAATGCCCACTCAGATCACACCCTGACCTAACAAAACATAGAAACATACAAAGCAAACTATGGTCAGGGTGTGACAACCTGTGTGGAAGCACCTGCTTTCAATATACATTGTATCCCCCATTTACTCAAGTGTTTACATTTTTGGGGCAGTTACAGTACCTGTAACTTCACATCTCTCTCCTACATCTGGTACATGGATCCTGTTACCAGTACGATTTCACATGCAACGAAAACATTCAACAAAACAAAGATCATTGAGTAACAGGGAAAATGTAGATAGATGGAAACCTGTAAGAACCTCTTGTGCCCCACACATTTTCCACCGGCTTCTCCACTTTGGGTACAGAGTTGATGGGAAAGTCTTGCTGCAGCCCGGGGCCAAGGTGTTGGTATGGCAGTGATAGCCTGTCCTGTCACCTCCAGAGATACCAACATGTGTGTGTGTGTGTGTGTATGTGTGTGTTTGTGCATATCTGAATCCTTGTCTTCTGTCACTGTCACCATCCAGGCTAACAGGCCGTGACTTCCACAGCTCATCACCAGAGCAAGATGTGACACCCCCCCCATTCCTCAGATGTATCACCAGGAACACTGTACCTTGTTTCAATCACCACACACCCAACATTCTGGGCCAAACACTGTGGGTGTCTAGCAGGGTGAGAGTGAGGGGAATGTGGAGACGACATAGGATGTTCTCCTTGTGTAAAATGTGTCGCCTCATGAGATGTTGAAAGGTACACGAAAAGTACATTGTAGAATTGAATGAACAGGACACATTTAGGACAATGTGTTCAGTGGGTTTATTAGTTCCCTATTGTAAGTATCAGGCAGTTTGGGCCCGCCTGATTTCTCTGTAAAAACCTGTGCAAGGTGTTGAGAGGAGGCATAGCTTAGCACCCTAATCATGAACATGTCCTCTAGGGGTGAAAACATATGTAAGCACTTGGGAACCTGCTTCTGGTAGAATACTAAACGACTGATACACCTTACCTTATCTAATAGATGTGTACTCACAAAGAGCTATCTAATGAATAGGTTTATTATGCAACACACACACACACAGGTGGTGATGACTAAATCTGTCAAATTAAATAGCTGGAGAATGTTCTGAAACAACATAATAATGAATTGAAGAATGTCTTGTAATCCACTAAAAGGTCACCCTGATCTTGTTCTTTTGAGCTCGCTGGTTAATTCCATGGCCTTTGTCTAAATTGTTTAGATCTATGTTTAAATGCAAATGTGAACCATATTCATGAATGTCTCTCAAAGACATTCTATCATCGCACGCTGACCTCGTACGTTTGCTGCTCTTCTTCGGGTATAGCACACTGCAAGGGTGATTCTTTGGAACTTCTTTCTGATCACGCAGAATACAGAAGGAATTCAGAGAAATGAAACTGGAATACAAATGTATTGCATGCTGTGGGCAACATTATCCCTAGCATATTTCTAATGGGTCTTTTGGCTGTACTGAGTCAATAATGGATGTCTCGGACACTCAGATAATGAAAGAGGATACAGATGTGGCCCATTCCGACCACAGAAATCAATGGATGAACCACAGGCTAGACATTAGATGGACAACACTACCGGATTAGTGTAGTCATAAAGCACTCTCACATGGGCAACGTATTTTTAGATCCCCTGTCTTTTGTCTGGCCATCGGTAGCTAGAGAGAGTACTCAGATAATTAGACAAAGGTATCATTTATACTGACTTTATAGAACATTTATAAGATCCTTAATCATTTATAAATTGCTATTGCAATAGCTGCAGTGTTTAGAATGCTCATATGTATTTATAGCATCATACAGGCTAACTACGGTCCAGGAAGTCGACTATGGCTACTTTAGTCATCAGCAATGGAGATGATGCACCTGTCCCAAATGGAACCCTATTCCCTTTACAGTGCACTTCTTTTTAACAGGGCCCATAAAAGTAGTGCACTATAAAGGGAATAGGGTGCCATTTGTGATACAGTTTATATTACTGCTTCTGTGCAAAAGATAAACATTTGAAATATTTGCGTCTCTTTCACAGTTATCTAAAAACAATATTACTTCTATCTCTTCTGCATCTTTAAGAATGCCAAAGGTCAAAACAATTGTCTAGTGGTCATTCCAGAAGATTTTGGCTAATTTCAGTGATATGCAAATAAGCCAAAATCTGTATGGAATGAGTTTTTCTGTTGACAATGATTGCTAATGACAGGAGAGCTGGGAGCTCCTTGAGAGCTGCATTCAAGGACATGGGTAGTCCCAACACACAGGTATGGTGTGTGTGTGTGTGTGTGTGTGTGTGTGTGTGTGTGTGTGTGTGTGTGTGTGTGTGTGTGTGTGTGTGTGTGTGTGTGTGTGTGTGTGTGTATGTGTGTGTGTGTGTATGTGTGTGTGTGTGTGTGTGTGTGTGTGTGTGTGTGTGTGTGTGTGTGTGTGTGTGTGTGTACAACCATCCTTGTCAGCACGTACAGTTTCAGTTGCCTTGCCTATTGGAGGGTCTCTATGGAGACAGACTCATCACCCCCACCCCTTTCCAAAACTCCCCTTGCTCCCCCTCCACCCCCCTAGCGTTCATTAGGCCCTGTTTTTTTTGTCAAACCTCTGACAGCGATCCAACCCACAGAGTCAACCCACGATCTCGTCTCTCTCCGCCTGCTCCAGCCAGTCTGGGTGTTCGGAGGTTGCCGTGGCAACTCCTCCTGTCCCTGTCTAAAGCATCCCTAGATCCCCCCCCTCCTTACTCTCATCCCGCCCTACCTCCCTTCCTCCCTCTATTAGAATAAGAATATTCCTCTAAGAGACTAATGCTTTCCGATCTCTCTCTCTCTCCCTTTCGCCCCTCCTATCTTGCATGTTTTCTCTCTCTTTCTTTCCCTTTCTCTCCCTCTCACTCTCACTCTCTCTCACTCTCTCTGTCTCTCCCCTCCACTCTCTCTCTCACCCCGTCAGTCAGAGTGGGAGCCAGGCCAGATCTGGGATCAGTGTTAAGACAGCTGCTGCTGGCCTCTAGGTGGTTTGTGTGGTCTGTCTGTAGCAGACAGGGAGGGAACCCAAGCCTTTATCAATGGCAGTTAAGACTGGAGCTTTAGGATCAGCCATAACGCAGCATGGGATTTCCCATCATATGTCCTTTGTACAGACATTAGTTTGAATCCATTCCCTGGCGCTAGGTCGGAGGGATGGTTGAAGAGGGATTGCCTGTTCTAAACGATGAAGACTGATTGACAATCTCCTCTCTCTCCTGGTTTGCCTGGTAGTCAAAGCAGCCTCTCTTCAGTATTTCAAGCTTTCATGCACACACACACACACACACACACACACACACACACACACACACACACACACACACACACACACACACACACACACACACACACACACACACACACACGCACACGCACACGCACACGCACACGCACAAACACAAACACAAAAGACAACCGTCATAAACCATATGGACTTCAAAATGACAGTGCAGTTGGAAAAACGATCAATTCAGAGCTTGACAAGGTTTCCTTCATTTGGAGACAGAGGAGGCTATCGACCTAGGCCCAACTTGACTTCTATCTGTGGACGCAGAGGGATGAACACAAATGGCTACTATATAGTTAGCTCTATCAAATGATAAATGGAGGGGGAATCTGGACCTCTCTCTCCCTCATCTCTTTTATTAACATATTAGAATTGATGCGGTAGTAAAATTGAGGATTATATTCATTTTTTTATTGATTATTTATATTAACTAGATATAAACCCATTACAAGCCCTTTATAGATGGAAAATGTTACCCGATATTGATTACACAATCACTGTACTGAGAGAGTAAGCCTGCCTGCTGGCTGTATAGTTGAGTTTATTAGGATCCCCATTAACTACTGCACAAGCAGCTACTCTTCCTGGAGTCCACATGAAATGTACAAATACATAACAATGTAGAGACCACAAGAACAACATTAAATTGGCATTCTCTCAACCAGCTTCACCTGGAATGCTTTTCCAACAGTCCCACATATGCTGAGCACTTGCTGGATGCTTTTCCTTCACTCTGCGGTCCAACTCATCCCAAACCATCTCAATTGGGATGAGGTCGGGTAATTGTGAAAGCAAGGTTATCTGATGCAGCACTCCATCACTCTCCTTCTTGGTCAAATAGCCCTTACACAGCCTGGAGGTGTGTTCGGTCATTGTCCTGTTGAAAAACAAATTTTAGTCCCACCAACCGCAAACCAGATGGGATGCTGTGGTAGCCATGCTGGTTAAGTGTGCCTTGAATCCTAAGTAAATCCCTGACAGTGTCACCAGTAAAGCACCCCCACACCATCACACCTCCTCCATGCTTCACGGTGGGAACCACACATGCAGAGATCATCTGTTCACCTACTCGGCGTCTCTCCACGGAACCAAAAATCTAAAAGTTGGACTCATCAGACTAAAGGACAGATGATCTCACAGGTCCAATGAAGTCTCTTCTTCTTATTGGTGTCCTTCAGCAGTGGTTTCTTTGCAGCAATTCGACCATGAAGGCCTGATTCACACAGTCTCCCCTGAACAGTTGATGTTGATATGTGTCTCTTACTTGAACTCTTAAGCATTTATTTGGGCTGCAATTTCTGAGGCTGGTAACACAAATGAACTTATCCTCTGCAGCAGAGGTACATCTGGGTCTTCTTTTCCTGTGGAAGTCCTCATGAGAGCCAGTTTCATCATAGTGCTTGATAGGTTTTGCGACCGCACTTTAAAAAAACTTTCAAAGTTCTTAACATTTTCCTCATTGACTGACCTTCATGTCTTAAAGTAATGATATACTGTCATTTCTCTTTGCTTATTTGAGCTGTTCATGCCATAATTTGGACTTGGTATTTTACCAAATAGGGCTATCTTCTGCATACCACCCCATACCTTATCACAACACAACTGATTGACTCAAACACATTAAGGAAGAAAGAAATTCCACAAATGAACTTTTAACAAGGCACACTTGTTAATTGAAATGCATTCCAGGTGACTACCTCATGAAAATGGTTGAGAGACTGCCAAGAGTGTGCAAAGGTGTCATCAAGGCAAAGGTGGCTACTTTGAAGAATATCAAATATAAAACATATCTTGATGTTGGTTTCTACATGATTCCATATGTGTTATTAAATAGTTTTGATGTCTTCACTATTATTATACAATCTAGAAAATTGTCAAAATAAAGAAAAATCCTGAAATTAGTATGTGTGTCCAAACTTTTGACTGGTACTGTACATTAAAGTTAAATAAGGTATATTGAAAGAGCAGAGGTGTGCTGTGATACAATATGTTTTTTTTTTTTTATCTGTTTCTTAAAATCTGAACTTGCTTTTTTGCCTGAGTAACCTCTGGTGACAGAGCATTTCACCATGCCATGGCTCTATAAATAACTGAGTAACCTCTGGTGACAGAGCATTCCACCATGACATGGCTCTATACATAACTGAGTAACCTCTGGTGACAGAGCATTTCACCATGACATGGCTCTATACATAACTGAGTTACCTCTGGTGACAGAGCATTCCACCATGACATGACTCTATACATAACTGAGTAACCTCTGGTGACAGAGCATTTCACCATGACATGGCTCTATACATAACTGAGTTACCTCTGGTGACAGAGCATTTCACCATGACATGGCTCTATACATAACTGAGTTACCTCTGGTGACAGAGCATTTCACCATGACATGGCTCTATACATAACTGAGTTACCTCTGGTGACAGAGCATTTCACCATGACATGGCTCTATACATAACTGAGTTACCTCTGGTGACAGAGCATTTCACCATGACATGGCTCTATACATAACTGAGTTACCTCTGGTGACAGAGCATTTCACCATGACATGGCTCTATACATAACTGAGTTACCTCTGGTGACAGAGCATTTCACCATGACATGGCTCTATACATAACTGAGTTACCTCTGGTGACAGAGCATTTCACCATGACATGGCTCTATACATAACTGAGTTACCTCTGGTGACAGAGCATTTCACCATGACATGACTCTATACATAACTGAGTTACCTCTGGTGACAGAGCATTTCACCATGACATGGCTCTATACATAACTGAGTTACCTCTGGTGACAGAGCATTTCACCATGACATGGCTCTATACATAACTGAGTTACCTCTGGTGACAGAGCATTTCACCATGACATGGCTCTATACATAACTGAGTTACCTCTGGTGACAGAGCATTTCACCATGACATGGCTCTATACATAACTGAGTTACCTCTGGTGACAGAGCATTTCACCATGACATGGCTCTATACATAACTGAGTTACCTCTGGTGACAGAGCATTTCACCATGACATGGCTCTATACATAACTGAGTTACCTCTGGTGACAGAGCATTTCACCATGACATGACTCTATACATAACTGAGTTACCTCTGGTGACAGAGCATTCCACCGTGACATGGCTCTATACATAACTGAGTTACCTCTGGTGACAGAGCATTTCACCGTGACATGGCTCTATAAATAACTGAGTAACCTCTGGTGACAGAGCATTTCACCATGACATGGCTCTATACATAACTGAGTTACCTCTGGTGACAGAGCATTTCACCATGACATGGCTCTATACATAACTGAGTTACCTCTGGTGACAGAGCATTTCACCATGACATGGCTCTATAAATAACTGAGTAACCTCTGGTGACAGAGCATTCCACCATGACATGGCTCTATACATAACTGAGTTACCTCTGGTGACAGAGCATTTCACCATGACATGGCTCTATAAATAACTGAGTAACCTCTGGTGACAGAGCATTTCACCATGACATGGCTCTATACATAACTGAGTTACCTCTGGTAACAGAGCATTTCACCATGACATGGCTCTATAAATAACTGAGTAACCTCTGGTGACAGAGCATTTCACCATGACATGGCTCTATACATAACTGAGTTACCTCTGGTGACAGAGCATTTCACCATGACATGGCTCTATACATAACTGAGTTACCTCTGGTGACAGAGCATTTCACCATGACATGGCTCTATAAATAACTGAGTAACCTCTGGTGACAGAGCATTCCACCATGACATGGCTCTATAAATAACTGAGTAACCTCTGGTGACAGAGCATTCCACCATGACATGACTCTATACATAACTGAGTTACCTCTGGTGACAGAGCATTCCACCATGACATGACTCTATACATAACTGAGTAACCTCTGGTGACAGAGCATTCCACCATGACATGGCTCTATAAATAACTGAGTAACCTCTGGTGACAGAGCATTCCACCATGACATGACTCTATACATAACTGAGTTACCTCTGGTGACAGAGCATTCCACCATGACATGACTCTATACATAACTGAGTAACCTCTGGTGACAGAGCATTCCACCATGACATGGCTCTATACATAACTGAGTAACCTCTGGTGACAGAGCATTCCACCATGACATGACTCTATACATAACTGAGTTACCTCTGGTGACAGAGCATTTCACCATGACATGGCTCTATAAATAACTGAGTAACCTCTGGTGACAGAGCATTTCACCATGACATGGCTCTATAAATAACTGAGTAACCTCTGGTGACAGAGCATTCCACCATGACATGGCTCTATACATAACTGAGTAACCTCTGGTGACAGAGCATTCCACCGAGACATGGCTCTATACATAACTGAGTAACCTCTGGTGACAGATCATTCCACCGTGACATGGCTCTATACATAACTGAGTAACCTCTGGTGACAGAGCATTTCACCATGACATGGCTCTATAAATAACTGAGTAACCCTCTGGTGACAGAGCATTCCACCATGACATGGCTCTATACATAACTGAGTTACCTCTGGTGACAGAGCATTCCACCATGACATGGCTCTATACATAACTGCACAGAGCATTCCACCATGACATGGCTCTATACATAACTGAGTTACCTCTGGTGACAGAGCATTTCACCATGACATGGCTCTATACATAACTGAGTTACCTTCTGGTGACAGAGCATTTCACCATGACATGGCTCTATACATAACTGAGTTACCTCTGACAGAGCATTTCACCATGACATGGCTCTATACATAACTGAGTTACCTCTGGTGACAGAGCATTTCACCATGACATGGCTCTATACATAACTGAGTTACCTCTGGTGACAGAGCATACATACATGGCTGAGTTACCTCTGGTGACAGAGCATTTCACCATGACATGGCTCTATACATAACATAACCATGACATGGCTCTATACATAACTCTGGTGACAGAGCATTTCACCATGACATGGCTCTATACATAACTGAGTTACCTCTGGTGACAGAGCATTTCACCATGACATGACTCTATACATAACTGAGTTACCTCTGGTGACAGAGCATTTCACCATCACATGACTCTATACATAACTGAGTTACCTCCTGGTGACAGAGCATTCCACCATGGGCTCTATACATAACTGAGTTACCTCTGGTGACAGAGCATTTCCACCATGACATGGCTCTATAAATAACTGAGTAACCTCTGACAGAGCATTTCACCAAGATGGCTTCATACATAACTGAGTTACCTCTGGTGACAGAGCATTTCACCATGACATGGCTCTATACATAACTGAGTTACCTCTGGTGACAGAGCATTTCACCATGACATGGCTCTATAAATAACTGAGTAACCTCTGGTGACAGAGCATTCCACCATGACATGGCTCTACATAACTGAGTTACCTCTGGTGACAGAGCATTTCACCATGACATGGCTCTATAAATAACTGAGTAACCTCTGGTGACAGAGCATTTCACCATGACATGGCTCTATACATAACTGAGTTACCTCTGGTGACAGAGCATTTCACCATGACATGGCTCTATAAATAACTGAGTAACCTCTGGTGACAGAGCATTTCACCATGACATGGCTCTATACATAACTGAGTTACCTCTGGTGACAGAGCATTTCACCATGACATGGCTCTATACATAACTGAGTTGGCTCTGGTGATGAGCATTTCACCATGACATGGCTCTATAAATAAACTGAGTAACCTCTGGTGACAGAGCATTCCACCATGACATGGCCCTATAAATAACTGAGTAACCTCTGGACAGAGCATTCCACCATGACATGGCTCTATACATAACTGAGTTACCTCTGGTGACAGAGCATTCCACCATGACATGACTCTATACATAACTGAGTAACCTCTGGTGACAGAGCATTCCACCATGACATGGCTCTATAAATAACTGAGTAACCTCTGGTGACAGAGCATTCCACCATGACATGACTCTATACATAACTGAGTTACCTCTGGTGACAGAGCATTCCACCATGACATGACTCTATACATAACTGGAGTAACCTCTCTGGTGACAGAGCATTCCACCATGACATGGCTCTATAAATAACTGAGTAACCTCTGGGACAGAGCATTCCACCATGACATGACTCTATACATAACTGAGTTATCTGGTGACAGAGCATTCCACCATGACATGACTCTCTATACATAACTGAGTAACCTCTGGTGACAGAGCATTCCACCATGACATGGCTCTATACATAACTGAGTAACTCTGGTGACAGAGCATCTCCACCGTGACATGGCTCTATACATAACTGAGTAACCTCTGGTGACAGAGCATTCCACCATGACATGACTCTATACATAACTGAGTAACCTCTGTGACAGAGCATTCCACCATGACATGGCTCTATACATAACTGAGTAACTCCTGGTGACATTATCCACCGTGACATGGCTCCCATACATAACTGAGTAACCTCTGTGACAGAGCATTCCACCGTGACATGGCTCTATACATAACTGAGTAACTCTGGTGACAGAGCATTCCACCGTGACATGGCTCTATACATAACTGAGTAACCTCTGGTGACAGAGCATTCCACCATGACATGGCTCTATACATAACTGAGTAACCTCTGGTGACAGATCATTCCACCGTGACATGGCTCTATACATAACTGAGTAACCTCTGGTGGCAGAGCATTCCACCGTGACATGGCTCTATACATAACTGAGTAACCTCTGGTGACAGAGCATTCCACCATGACATGGCTCTATACATAACTGAGTAACCTCTGGTGGCAGATCATTCGACCGTGACATGGCTCTATACATAACTGAGTAACCTCTGGTGGCAGAGCATTCCACCGTGACATGGCTCTATACATAACTGAGTTACCTTCTGGTGACAGAGCATTCCACCATGACATGACTCTATACATAACTGAGTAACCTCTGGTGGCAGATCATTCGACCATGACATGGCTCTATACATAACTGAGTAACCTCTGGTGGCAGAGCATTCCACCGTG
>NW_026288999.1:0-12814 GCF_023373465.1 Oncorhynchus keta | reverse complement strand
TCTTTATATAACCAGGGAAGTCAGGACACGCTCTAGGAGGTGTCTTTATATTACCAGGGAAGTCAGGACGCGCTCTAGGAGGTGTCTTTATATAACCAGGGAAGTCAGGACGCGCTCCAGGAGGTGTCTTTATATAACCAGGGAAGTCAGGACACGCTCTAGGAGGTGGGTTGATGTCTTTATATAACCAGGGAAGTCAGGACACGCCCTAGGAGGTGGGTTGGTGACTTTATATAACCAGGGAAGTCAGGACACGCTCTAGGAGGTGGGTTGATGTCTTTATATAACCAGGGAAGTCAGGACACGCTCTAGGATCTGTCTTTATATAACCAGGGAAGTCAGGACACGCTCTGGGAGGTGTCTTTATATAACCAGGGAAGTCAAGGACACGCTCTAGGAGGTGGGTTGGTGTCTTTATATAAACTTAGGGAAGTCAGGACACGCCTAGGAGGTGGGTTGATGTCTTTATATAACCAGGGAAGTCAGAACACGCCCTAGGAGGTGGGTTGGTGTCTTTTTATAACTAGGGAAGTCAGGACACGCCTAGGAGATGTCTTTTTATATAACCAGGGAAGTCAGACACGCTCCAGGGTGGGTTGGATGTCTTTATATAACCAGGGAAGTGTCAGACACGCTCCAGGAGGTTTATATAACCAGGGAAGTCAGGACACGCTCTAGGAGGTGTCTTTATATAACCAGGGAAGTCAGGACACGCTCCAGGAGGTGTCTTTATATAACCAGGGAAGTCAGGACGCGCCTGGGAGGTGTCTTTATATAACCAGGGAAGTCAGGACACGCTCCAGGAGGTGGGTTGGTGTCTTTATATAACCAGGGAAGTCAGGACGCGCCCTGGGAGGGTGTCTTTATATAACTAGGAAGTCAGGGCTCCAGGAGGTGTCTTTATATAACCAGGGAAGTCAGGACACGCCTAGGAGGTGTCCAGGGAGGTGGGTCGAGGTGTCTTTATATAACCAGGAAGTCAGGACACGCTCCTAGGAGGTGTCTTTATATAACCAGGGTTCAGGACACGCCCAGGAGGTGTCTTTATATAACCAGGGAAGTCAGGACACGCTCTAGGAGGTGTCTTTATATAACCAGGAAGTCAGGACACGCCTCCAGGAGGTGTCTTTATATAACCAGGAAGTCAGGACACGCCCAGGGTGGGTTGGTGTCTTTATATAACCAGGGAAGTCAGGACACGCTCTAGGAGGTGGGTTTATATAACCAGGGGAAGCTCAGGACACTCTAGGAGGTGTCTTTATATAACCAGGGAAGTCAGGACACGCCTAGGAGGTGTCTTTATATAACTAGGGGAAGTCAGGACACGCTCTAGGAGGTGTCTTTATATAACCAGGGAAGTCAGGACACGCTCCAGAGGTGGGTCTTTATATAACTAGGGAAGTCAGGACACGCTCCAGGAGGTGTCTTTATATAACCAGGGAAGTCAGGACACGCTCCAGGAGGTGTCTTTATATAACCAGGGAAGTCAGGACACGCTCTAGGTGTGTCTTTATATAACCAGGGGTGGGTTCTAGGAGGTGTCTTTATATAACCAGGGAAGTCAGGACACGCTCTAGGAGGTGTCTTTATATAACCAGGTTCCAGGAGGTGTCTTTATATAACCAGGGAAGTCAGGACACGCTCCAGGAGGTGGGTTTATATAACTAGGGAAGTCAGGACACGCTCCAGGAGGTGTCTTTATATAACCAGGGGTGTCAGGACACGCTCCAGGAGGTGGGTTGGTGTCTTTGTATAACCAGGGAAGTCAGGACACGCTCTAGGAGGTGGGTTGATGTCTTTATATAACCAGGGAAGTCAGGACACGCTCTAGGAGGTGGGTTTATATAACCAGGAAGTCAAGACACGCTCCAGGAGGTGTCTTTATATAACCAGGGAAGTCAGGACACGCTCCAGAGGTGGGTTTTATATAACCAGGGAAGTCAGGACACGCTCCTTTATATAACCAGGGGAAGTCAGGACACACTCCAGGAGGTGTCTTTATATAACCAGGAAGTCAGGACACGCTCCAGGAGGTGTCTTTATATAACCAGGGAAGTCAGGACACGCTCCAGGAGGTGTCTTTATATAACCAGGGGAAGTCAGGACACGCTCCAGGAGGTGTCTTTATATAACCAGGGAAGTCAGGACACGCTCTGGGAGGTGGGTTTTATATAACCAGGAAGTCAGGACACGCTCCAGGAGGTGTCTTTATATAACCAGGGAAGTCAGGACACGCTCCAGGAGGTGGGTTTTATATAACCAGGGAAGTCAGGACACGCCCAGGATGTGTCTTTATATAACCAGGGAAGTCAGGACACGCTCCAGGAGGTGGGTTTTATATAACCAGGGAAGTCAGGACACGCTCCAGGAGGTGTCTTTATATAACCAGGGAAGTCAGGACACGCTCCAGGAGGTGGGTTTATATAACCAGGGAAGTCAGGACACGCTCCAGGAGGTGTCTTTATATAACCAGGGAAGTCAGGACACGCTCTGGGAGGTGTCTTTATATAACCAGGGAAGTCAGGACACGCTCTAGGATGTGTCTTTATATAACCAGGGAAGTCAGGACACGCTCCAGGGAGGTGTCTTTATATAACCAGGGGAAGTCAGGACACGCTCCAGGAGGTGTCTTTATATAACCAGGGAAGTCAGGACACGCTCTAGGATGTGTCTTTATATAACCAGGGAAGTCAGGACACGCTCCGGGATGTGTCTTTATATAACCAGGGAAGTCAGGACACGCTCCAGGAGGTGTCTTTATATAACCAGGGAAGTCAGGACACGCTCCAGGAGGTGTCTTTATATAACCAGGGAAGTCAGGACACGCTCTAGGAGGTGTCTTTATATAACCAGGGGAAGTCAGGACACGCTCCAGGAGGTGTCTTTATATAACCAGGGGAAGTCAGGACACGCTCTGGGAGGTGTCTTTATATAACCAGGGAAGTCAGGACACGCTCCAGGAGGTGGGTGTCTTTATATAACCAGGGAAGTCAGGACACGCTCCAGGATGTGTGGGAAGTCAGGACACGCTCCAGAGGTGTCTTTATATAACCAGGGAAGTCAGGACACGCTCTAGGATGTCTTTATATAACCAGGGAAGTCAGGACACGCTCAGGAGGTGTCTTTATATAACCAGGGAAGTCAGGACACGCTCTAGGAGGTGTCTTTATATAACCAGGGAAGTCAGGACACGCTCCAGAGGTGTCTTTATATAACCAGGGAAGTCAGGACACGCTCTAGGAGGTGTCTTTATATAACCAGGGAAGTCAGGACACGCTCCAGGAGGTGTCTTTATATAACCAGGGAAGTCAGGACACGCTCCAGGAGGTGGGTCTTTATATAACCAGGGAAGTCAGGACACGCTCCAGGAGAGGTGTCTTTATATAACCAGGGAAGTCAGGACACGCTCCAGGAGGTGGGTTGATGTCTTTATATAACCAGGGAAGTCAGGACACGCTCTAGGAGGTGTCTTTATATAACCAGGGAAGTCAGGACACGCTCCAGGAGGTGTCTTTATATAACCAGGGAAGTCAGGACACGCTCTAGGAGGTGTCTTTATATAAACAGGGAAGTCAGGACACGCTCCAGGAGGTGTCTTTATATAACCAGGGAAGTCAGGACACGCTCCAGGAGGTGGGGTTTATATAACCAGGGAAGTCAGGACACGCCTAGGAGGTGGGTCTTTATATAACCAGGGAAGTCAGGACACGCTCCAGGAGGTGTCTTTATATAACCAGGGAAGTCAGGACACGCTCCAGGAGGTGTCTTTATATAACCAGGGAAGTCAGGACACGCTCTAGGAGGTGTCTTTATATAACAGGGAAGTCAGGACACGCTCCAGGAGGTGTCTTTATATAACCAGGAAGTCAGGACACGTTCCAGGAGGTGTCTTTATATAACCAGGGAAGTCAGGACACGCTCAGGAGGTGTCTTTATATAACCAGGGAAGGTCAGGACACGCTCTAGGAGGTGTCTTTATATAACCAGGGAAGTCAGGACACGCTCCAGGAGGTGGGTTTATATAACCAGGAAGTCAGGACACGCTCCAGGAGGTGTCTTTATATAACCAGGGGAAGTCAGGACACGCTCCAGGAGGTGTCTTTATATAACCAGGGAAGTCAGGACACGCTCCAGGAGGTGTCTTTATATAACCAGGGAAGTCAGGACACGCTCCAGGAGGTGGGTTGATGTCTTTATATAACCAGGGAAGTCAGGACACGCTCTAGGAGGTGTCTTTATATAACCAGGGAAGTCAGGACACGCTCCTAGGAGGTGGGTTGGTGTCTTTATATAACCAGGGAAGTCAGGACACGCTCTAGGAGATGGGGTTGATATCTTTATATAACCAGGGAAGTCAGGACACAGCAGCCAGGAGGTGTCTTTATATGAACTGCAGGGGAAGTCAGGACACGCTCTAGGTGTCTTTCAGACCATAACCAGGGAAGTCAGGACACGCTCCAGGAGGTGTCTTTATATAACCAGGGAAGTCAGGACACGCTCAGGAGGTGGGTTTTATATAACCAGGGAAGTCAGGACACGCTTTGGAGGTGGGTTGATGTCTTTATATAACCAGGGAAGTAATTGACAATATATTCTCTTTTACATTGCACATAACACGGGCCTTTTAGGTGGGTACTGAGCTCCAGCCCCTGAACCAGCCGGTGGGGTCACTGAAAGCAGGATGCCCTCAGATGTCAGCTGGGACACAGAGTCATGACGGCACATCTGTCTGCATGAGTCTGTGTTCAGGTTCTTCTCCAAAACACTGAGTCCTAAACCACCCACCACCTTCAGTATGGTGACCTTACGACAGGGGGCACAGTGGGACAGATCAGACCTCACAACAGGAGAGGCATCGCCAGGCCTTACTGACAGCACCAGTGGGACAGATCAGACCTCACAACAGGAGAGGCATCACCAGGCCTTACTGACAGCACCAGTGGGACAGATCAGACCTCACAACGGGAGAGGCATCACCAGGCCTTACTGACAGCACCAGTGGGACAGATCAGACCTTACTGACAGCACCAGTGGGACAGATCAGACCTCACAACAGGAGAGGCATCACCAGGCCTTACTGACAGCACCAGTGGGACAGATCAGGCCTTACTGACAGCACCAGTGGGACAGATCAGGCCTTACTGACAGCACCAGTGGGACAGATCAGGCTTTACTGACAGCACCAGTGAGACAGATCAGGCCTTACTGACAGCACCAGTGGGACAGATCAGGCTTTACTGACAGCACCAGTGGGACAGATCAGACCAAACAACAGGAGAGGCATCACCAGGCCTTACTGACAGCACCAGTGGGACAGATCAGACCTCACAACTGGAGAGGCATCACCAGGCCTTACTGACAGCACCAGTGAAGTACAGGAGTACAGTGGGAATTGAGCATTTATCTTAAGGTCAGAAAGACACTTCTAATTCACGCAAATACATTTTACTGGACTCTGGATGAGGTCATCCTAAATATTTAGTTTCATTTTGTTAAGACACTCCAGGTCATCCTAAATATTTAGTTTCATTTTGCTAAGACACTCCAGGTCATCCTAAATATTTAGTTTCATTTTGCTAAGACACTCCAGGTCATCCTAAATATTTAGTTTCATTTTGTTAAGACACTCCAGGTCATCCTAAATATTTAGTTTCATTTTGTTAAGACACTCCAGGTCATCCTAAATATTTAGTTTCATTTTGCTAAGACACTCCAGGTCATCCTAAATATTTAGTTTCATTTTGCTAAGACACTCCAGGGTCATCCTAAATATTTAGTTTCATTTTGTTAAGACACTCCAGGGTCCTAAATACTTAGTTTCATTTTGACAACAGATTGTGGATAAATACTTTTTTCATCTTACTATCTGTCCAAATACTAAATACAGTTTAATTTTGTAAAATGCATTAAATTTTGGTACATTTTTACAAATAAAATGTTATCTAGAATAAAAACTACAGCATTATCAACAATTCCCTCTGGGTAATATATCTCATTTGGTAACCACACAACTCTGGGTAATATATCTCATGGTAACCACACAACTCTGGGTAATATATCTCATGGTAACCACACAACTCTGGGTAATATATCTCATGGTAACCACACAACTCTGGGTAATATATCTCACGGTCAACACACAACTCTGGGTAATATATCTCATGGTCACCACACAACTCTGGGTAATATATCTCATGGTAACCACACAACTCTGGGTAATATATCTCATGGTAACCACACAACTCTGGGTAATATATCTCATGGTCACCACACAACTCTGGGTAATATATCTCATGGTCACCACACAACTCTGGGTAATATATCTCATGGTCACCACACAACTCTGGGTAATATATCTCATGGTAACCACACAACTCTGGGTAATATATCTCATGGTAACCACACAACTCTGATAATATATCTCATGGTCATCTCACAACTCTGGGGTACTGTCTGTGGTGCCTGGTCACCAATACAACTCTGGGTAATATATCTCCTGCACTGTCTGTCACCACACAACTCTAGATAATACAAGCATCTCCAGCACTCTGGGTGCCTGGGCTTAGATAACACAAGGTAACCACACTGTCTCCTGGGCTTAGATAATACAAGGATCTCTGGCACTGTCTGGTGCCTGGGCTTAGATAATACAAGGATCTCCTGCACTGTCTGTGGTGCCTGGGCTTAGATAATACAAGGATCTCTAACACTGTCTGTGGTGCCTGGGCTTAGATAATACAAGGATCTCCAGCACTGTCTGTGGTGCCTGGGCTTAGATAATACAAGGATCTATAACACTGTCTGTGGTGCCTGGGCTTAGATAATACAAGGATCTCCTGCACTGTCTGTGGTGCCTGGGCTTAGATAATACAAGGATCTCTAACACTGTCTGTGGTGCCTGGGCTTAGATAATACAAGGATCTCCAGCACTGTCTGGTGCCTGGGCTTAGATAACACAAGGATCTCTGCACTGTCTGTGGTGCCTGGGCTTAGATAATACAAGGATCTCAGCACTGTCTGTGGTGCCTGGGCTTAGATAATACAAGGATCTCCTGCACTGTCTGTGGTGCCTGGGCTTAGATAATACAAGGATCTCTGCACTGTCTGGTGCCTGGGCTTAGATAATACAAGGATCTCCTGCACTGTCTGGTGGTGCCTGGGCTTAGATAATACAAGGATCTCCTAACACTGTCTGTGGTGCCTGGGCTTAGATAATACAAGGATCTCTAACACTGTCTGGTGCCTGGGCTTAGATAATACAAGGATCTCCAGCACTGTCTGTGGTGCCTGGGCTTAGATAATACAAGGATCTCCAGCACTGTCTGGTGCCTGGGCTTAGATAATACAAGGATCTCTAACACTGTCTGGTGCCTGGGCTTAGATAATACAAGGATCTCCCAGCACTGTCTGTGTGCCTGGGCTTAGATAATACAAGGGTCTCCTGCACTGTCTGTGTGCCTGGGCTTAGATAATACAAGGATCTCCAGCACTGTCTGTGGTGCCTGGGCTTAGATAATACAAGGATCTCCTGCACTGTCTGTGGTGCCTGGGCTTAGATAATACAAGGATCTCCTGCACTGTCTGTGGTGCCTGGGCTTAGATAATACAAGGATCTCCTGCACTGTCTGTGGTGCCTGGGCTTAGATAATACAAGGATCTCCAGCACTGTCTGTGGTGCCTGGGCTTAGATAATACAAGGATCTCCTGCACTGTCTGTGGTGCCTGGGCTTAGATAATACAAGGATCTCCTGCACTGTCTGGTGCCTGGGCTTAGATAATACAAGGATCTCCTGCACTGTGAATGGCCTGATTACATTTATTTAGCAGATAATGATTTATTGTGGTGAAACAGATGAAACCAAACATTTGAAGTGACACATTTATTAACACAAATTTCAAAAGGGGTCAGACCTTGTCACCAAACATACATTAGATTCAGCATTCATTCCCACTATAAAACAAGAGGCAACAAGAAATGTCCAGCTGGCAACGAGTCTTCATTGTATGAAATAAAGGATTGTCCACATTTGACATGTACCTGTGTCTCTTATAGAGATCTATTTCCCTAGGAAATATCAACCCTCACGTTATGGACAGTTTCACTAAACACGACATCGGTATGAATGGTGAAGTGAGATGGCGCCAGCTGCAGTGGGGTCTCTTGATAAAGCCAATACCACAATTGTCCAGGCTGGGCCAATCCGTTCTGTGCTGGTCAGACGTTTTCTTTTTCCATGAATTGTCAGCAGCTTGAGCGCTCAAACCGTGCTGAAGGCCCCCCAGACAAGATCTGCAGCCAGGGTGCTTGAAACCGCGCTGAAGGGTGGGGAATCTGCAGCCATCTAGATCCCATGGCTGAGGGTCGGGAATGGGGTTAGATCCCATGGTTGAGCAGGTCGTGATGGGGTTAGATCCCATGGTTGAGCAGGTCGTGATGGGGTTAGATCCCATGTTGAGCAGGTCGTGATGGGGTTAGATCCCATGGTAGAGCAGGTCGTACTTGGGGATGTTCTGAGGGTCGATAGGACTCTTGACGATCATCTTCCCCTCATAGCTCCTCTGTAGATCACCTCGATCAGATCCAGGAAGTCCTGCTTGGTCTTAAAACTGCCCACAAACTTGGTGTGATCTGGAGACCTGTATAGGGTCAACAGTGTTTTAACTATAGGCCTACAAAGGGGAAATGGTTTGTAGCTAATATGAGTACCCACAACTATGACATTAAAAGGAGAGTGTGTTACAACTCACTGAAACTAACATTGTATAATCAACCAGTGGTATTCTAACGCCCGAGTCCAGTTGTAGGCCATCTTCCTTCTCAACACTAAGATGTCACCCTCACCCATAATCAACCTTCATGTGTTGTCCGTTGAAGAAGAAGACGGTAGACGGGATGTAGCTGATGTCGAAGTATCTCGTGTAGACGGGAGCCGAGTCCACATCCACGATGTAGATAGACGCCATGTTACTCAGGTCGTGGGAGGTTTTGGACAGCTGGCAAAAAGAATGACAACACTGTCATTCCGACTCAGACAGACAAACGTTTTTAAAAACATTTTTTTTACAATGACAGTGTTGTTGTAAATATTGGTAACGACTGACATGCATGTCAATGTTTACTGGCCACAATATTGTAGTAGTTAGCTGGTAGAGCTAGCTAGTTAGCCAGCTAGCTACACATGCTAATGTTAGCTACTTACAATCTCGTCAAGCTGCAGGCAGACCGAGTCTTCATCTCTTCCAAACCGAAGAACTAAAACCTTTTCGGCGACCGTTTTTATTACCTCGTCTATGTCCCTTTGCATGACAATTTGGCCAAAAACAAACTCATTTTGTCAGCTGCTGGCTAGCATTGTGTTCAGTTTGACAAACGAAAATGGCACGTACCGGTATGTTGTGTCACACCATAAAACGTCCGTCAGAAACTGTGACCGAACAGCCGCTAGTGTCCGCTGCTTCTTTCCTCTGTCAAGTATGTTGATATTTGTTTAACGTCTAATACTGCGTTTTACTAGTATATCCGTACGTAGTATGGCTAGTACATTTTAGCTTGCTGTTTGGGGTTTTATAGCACTTTGAGAAATCAGCTGATGTAAGAAGGGCTTAATAAATACATTTGATTTGATTAGAAGCAGTAGGCTAGAAAGATTTCAGACACAACCACAGTTTTTCGTACCAAAGCAAGTATGCGTTGGGATCACTTTTGTTCAAATAAACACACAAAAAAACCACTCAATCCATCAACAAAAACAACTACGTTTAACTTATATATTAAAGTGAGCATGTTTTTATATACAGTTAACCATTGGGGTGTCTGAAGAAAGGGAGAGAGACAAAAGTGAGAACCAGAAATCTGTGGTACATATCTATTCAATCTATCTCATCTACATACAGTTGAAGTCGGAAGTTTACATACACCGTAGCCAAATACATTTAAACTCAGTTTTTCACAATTCCTGACATTTATTCCTAGTAAACATTCCCTGTCTTAGGTCAGTTAGGATCACTTTATTTTAAGAATGTGAAATGTCAGAATAATAGTAGAGAATTATTTATTTCAGCTTTTATTTCTTTCATCACATTCCCAGTGGGTCAGAAGTTTACATACACTCAACTATCTATCAGATAGCATTGCCTTTAAATTGTTTAACTTGGGTCAAACGCTTCGGGTATCCTTCCACAAGCTTCCCACAATAAGTTGGGTGAATTTTGGTCCATTCCTCCTGACAGAGCTGGTGTAACTGAGTCAGGTTTGTAGGCCTCTTTGCTCGCACACGCTTTTCAGTGCTGCCCACAGATTTTCTATGGGATTGAGGTCAGGGCTTTGTGATGGCCACTCCAATACCTTGACTTTGTTGTCCTTAAGCCTTTTGCCACAACTTTGAGAAGTATGCTTGGGGTCATTGTCCATTTGGAAGACCCATTTGCGACCAAGCTTTAACTTCCTGACTGATGTCTTGAGATGTTGCTTCAATATATCCACATAATTTTCCTTCCTCATGATGCCATCTATTTTGTGAAGTGCACCAGTCCCTCCTGCAGCAAAGCACCCCCACAACATGATGCTGCCACCCCGTGCTTCACGGTTGGGATGGTATTCTTCGGCTTACAAGCCTCCAAACATAACGATGGTCATTATGGCCAAACAGTTCTATTTTTTTATTTCATCAGACCAGAGGACATTTCTCAAAAGTACGCGCTTTGTCCCCATGTGCAGTTGCAAACCGTAGTCAGGCTTTTTTATGGCAGCTTTGGGAGCTGTGGCTGTTTAAAGGCACCGTCAACTTTGTGTTTGTAAACTTCTTGACCCACTGGAATTGTGATACAGTGAATTAAAAGTGAAATAATCTGTCTTTAACAATTGTTGGAAACATTACGTGTTAATGCACAAAGTAGATGTCCTAACCGACTCGGCCAAAACTATAGTTTGTTAACAAGAAATTTGTGGAGTGGTTGAAAACAAGTTTTAATGACTCCAACCTCAGTGTATGTAAACTTCCGACTGTATATACCAGAACCATGTATCCCAGGTCCACTGTATCAGAACCTTTCAGGAGCTCAGCTGTTTCACTACATGTCTATGGAACCCTGGCAACAGAACCAGTGATGCTGGAACTGTCAGTGTCTATGGCAACAGAACCAGTGATGCTGGAATGTCAGTGTCTATGGCAATAGGAACAAGTGATGCTGGCAGTCAGTGTCTATGGCAACAGAACCAGTGATGCTGGAACAGTCAGTGTCTATGGCAACAGAACCAGTGATGCTGGAACAGTCAGTGTCTATGGCAATAGAACCAGTGATGCTGGAACAGTCAGTGTCTATGGCAACAGAACCAGTGATGCTGGAACAGTCAGTGTCTATGGCAACAGAACAAGTGATGCTGGAGCGGTCAGTGTCTATGGCAACAGTACCAGTGATGCTGGAACAGTCAGTGTCTATGGCAACAGAACAAGTGATGCTGGAACAGTCAGTGTCCATGGCAACATGTTTTGGTAACTCCTCTTCTTCACAGGAACAGAGCCTGGTGTTTATTTCACGGCAATACAAACCATGGTGAGGGTGATGGACAAGTGTCCAATGAAAAATATGAAACCTTCAAAAACAGTCTAACAAAGAGTGCAGGAAACTAAATAAACAGAAATGACTGCATTGTGCAAGTCCACCCACCATCTCTCCCTCCCCCTTTCTCCCTTCCACTCCCCCCTCCCTCCCCCTTTCTCCCCCTCCCTCTCCCCTGCTCTCTTCCTCCCTCCCTCCCCTTTCTCCCTTCCACTCCCTCCCTCCCCTTCTCCCCTCTCTGCTCTCCCCATCCCTCCCCACTCCTTTCTTCCCTCCCCCCCCTCCCTCTCCCCTCCTCCTAATCATTAGGTAGAGGATCATATACACAGATTTGGGCCTCAGGACAGAGAAGTGTGGTGATTGGTCGACCTGGCTGTGAGGTCACTTCCTGTAGGGTGAGTGGTGGTGGTGGGGGGGTCAGTCAGAGAGTGTCTTGGGGGCGAGACAGGGGGCAGGAGTGGGACTTAATGCTGTTGTGTTTAGTGTCCGCCTCGTCGAAGTCTAACAGTCGAGCGTTGACGTTGATGTCCATACAGCCGTGGTAGTAGGCTGTCACCGGGTGGCGGAGACCGGGACCTCATCTGGAGACGGACGGAGGGATTAAATACCCAGAAACACTTCACACGGCATCAATCTGAATCAGTTCTGAAATATGGACTACGTTAGTTAGTTTCACCAACCTGGAAGTCCTGTGGCTAATGAGCTACTAGCTAGCTACCTGGCAGCCCTGTGGCTAATGAGCTACTAGCTAGCTACCTGGCAGTCTTGTGGCTAATGAGCTACTAGCTAGCTACCTGGCAGTCCTGTGGCTAATGAGCTACTAGCTAGCTACCTGGCAGTCCTGTGGCTAATGAGCTACTAGTTAGCTACCTGGCAGTCTTGTGGCTAATGAGCTACTAGCTAGCTACCTGGCAGTCCTGTGGCTAATGAGCTACTAGCTAGCTACCTGGCAGTCCTGTGTGGCTAATGAGCTACTAGCTAGTTACCTGGCAGTCCTGTGGCTAATGAGCTACTAGCTAGTTACCTGGCAGTCCTGTGGCTAATGAGCTACTAGTTAGTTACCTGTCAGTCGTGTGGCTAATGAGCTACTAGTTAGTTACCTGGCAGTCCTGTGGCTAATGAGTTACTAGCTAGTTACCTGGCAGTCCTATGGCTAATGAGCTACTAGCTAGTTACCTGGCAGTCCTGTGGCTAATGAGCTACTAGCTAGTTACCTGGCAGTCCTGTGGCTAATGAGCTACTAGTTAGTTACCTG
>NW_026288998.1:0-16282 GCF_023373465.1 Oncorhynchus keta | reverse complement strand
TTCCCCTCCTGTCTGTCTGTCTATGGAGGGAGAATTCATCTAGTTCCCCTCCTGTCTGTCTGTCTGGAGGGGAGAATTCTGTCTGTCTATGGAGGAGAATTCATCTAGTTCCCCTCCTGTCTGTCTGTCTGTCTGTCTGTCTATGGAGGAGAATTCATCTAGTTTCCTCTGTCTGTCTGTCTGTCTGTGTTCCATATTCACAACTACGTATATGTTGTGTCCATTTAATCCTACTGTCTCTTTAGTAGTATAGTGTAGTGTAGTGTAGTGTAGTGTAGTGGTACTAGTGTAGTGTAGTGTAGTGTAGTATAGTGTAGTGTAGTATAGTGTAGTGTGGTGTAGTATAGTATAGTGTAGTGTAGTGTAGTGTAGTGTAGTGTGGTGTAGTATAGTATACGTGTAGTGTAGTGTAGTATAGTGCAGTAGTGGGGCGTGGTGTAGTGTAGTATAGTGTAGTGTAGTGTAGTGTAGTGTAGTATAGTGTAGTGTAGTATAGTGGTGTAGTGTAGTATAGTGTAGTGTAGTGGGGCGTGGTGTAGTGTAGTATAGTGTAGTGTAGTGTAGTATAGTGTAGTGTAGTGTAGTGGGCGTGGTGTGGTGTAGTGTAGTATAGTGTAGTGTAGTGTAGTGTAGTATAGTGTAGTGTAGTGTAGTATAGTGCAGTGTAGTGGGGCGTGGTGTAGTGTAGTATAGTGTGGTGTAGTGTAGTATAGTGTAGTGTAGTGTAGTGGGCGTGGTGTAGTGTAGTGTAGTGGTGTGTAGTGTAGTGTAGTGTAGTATAGTGTAGATGTAGTATAGTGTAGTGTAGTGTAGTATAATGTAGTGTGATGGGGGCGTGGTGTAGTGTAGTATAGTGTAGTGTAGTGTAGTATAGTGTAGTGTAGTGTAGTGGGGCGTGGTGTAGTGTAGTGTAGTATAGTGTAGTGTAGTGTAGTGGTATAGTGTAGTGTAGTGTAGTGTAGTGTAGTATAGTGTAGTGTAGTGTAGTATAGTGTAGTGTAGTGTAGTGTAGTATAGTGTAGTGTGGTGTAGTATAGTATAGTGTAGTGTAGTGTAGTATAGTATAGTGTAGTGTGGTGTAGTATAGTATAGTGTAGTGTAGTGTAGTATAGTGTAGTGTAGTGGGGCGTGGTGTAGTGTAGTGTAGTGTAGTATAGTACAGTGTAGTGTAGTGTAGTATACAGTAGTATAGTGTAGTGTGGTGTAGTATAGTATAGTGTAGTGTCTGTAGTATAGTGTAGTGTAGTGGGCGTGGTGTAGTGTAGTATAGTGTAGTGTAGTGTAGTATAGTGAGTGTAGTGTAGACAGGACGTGGTGTAGTGTAGTGTAGTATAGTGATGAGTAGTGTAGTGTAGTGTAGTATAGTGTAGTGTAGTATAGTGTAGTGTAGTGTAGTATAGTGTAGTGTAGTGGGGCGTGGTGAGTGTGAGTATAGTGTAGTGTAGTGTAGTATAGTGTAGTGTAGTGTAGTGGGGTGTGGTGTAGTGTAGTGTAGTGTAGTATAGTGTAGTGTAGTGACAGTGTAGTGTAGTGTAGTGTAGTGTGGTGTAGTGTAGTGTAGTGTAGTGTAGTGTAGTATAGTGTAGTGTAGTATAGTGTAGTGTAGTGTAGTATAGTGTAGTGTAGTGGGGCGTGGTGTAGTGTAGTATAGTGTAGTGTAGTGTAGTATAGTGTAGTGTAGTGTAGTGGGGGCGTGGTGTAGTGTAGTGTAGTATAGTGTAGTGTAGTGTAGTGTAGTATAGTGTAGTGTAGTGTAGTGTAGTATAGTGTAGTGTAGTGTAGTATAGTGTAGTGTAGTGTAGTGTAGTATAGTGTGTGTGTAGTGGGGCGTGGTGTAGTGTAGTATAGTGTGGTGTAAGTGTAGTGTAGTGTAGTATAGTGTAGTGTAGTGGGGCGTGGTGTAGTGTAGTATAGTGTAGTGTAGTGTAGTGTAGTGTAGTGTAGTGTAGTGTGGTGTGGTGTGGTGTAGTGTAGTGTAGTGTAGTGTAGTATAGTGTAGTGTAGTGTAGTATAGTGTAGTGGGGCGTGGTGTAGTGTAGTATAGTGTAGTGTAGTGTAGTATAGTGTAGTGTAGTGTAGTGGGCGTGGTGTAGTGTAGTGTAGTATAGTATAGTGTAGTGTAGTGTAGTGTAGTGTAGTATAGTGTAGTGTAGTGTAGTGGGGTGTGGTGTAGTGTAGTGTAGTATAGTGTAGTGTAGTGTAGTGTAGTGTAGTATAGTGTAGTGTGTGTAGTGGTGGGCGTGGTGTAGTGTAGTGTAGTATAGTGTAGTGTAGTGTAGTGTATAGTGTAGTGTAGTGTAGTGTAGTGTAGTGTAGTGTAGTGGGCGTGGTGTAGTGTAGTGTAGTATAGAGTTGTGTGGTGTAATACAGTATAGTGTAGTGTAGTGTAGTGTAGTGTGGTGTAGTGTAGTGGGGCGTGGTGTGATGCAGTATAGTATAGTGTAGTGTAGTGTAGTATAGTGGGGCGTGGTGTAGTGTGGTGTAGTGTAGTGGGGCGTGGTGTGATGCAGTATAGTATAGTGTAGTGTAGTGTAGTATAGTGGGGCGTGGTGTGATATAGTATAGTGTAGTGTGGTGTAGTGTAGTGTAGTGTAGTGTAGTGTAGTGTAGTGTAGTGTGGTGTGGTGTAGTGTAGTGTAGTGTAGTGTAGTGTAGTGTAGTGTAGTGTAGTGTAGTATAGTGCATTATAGTGGAGTGTGATGTGACGCAGGATAGTATAGTATAGTGTAGTGCGGTACAGTATAGAGTTGTGTAGGATAGAGTCACGTGTTGCAGTATAGTGCAGTATAGTGGAGTGTAGTATAGTGGGGTGTGGTGTAATACAGTATAGTGGGGCAGTGCAGTATAGAGTGGTGTAATGCAGTATGGTGTAGTATAGAGTTGTGTAGGATAGAGTCACGTGTTGCAGTATAGTGTAGTATAGTGCAGTATAGTGGAGTGTAGTATAGTGGGGTGTGGTGTAATACAGTATAGTGGGGCAGTGCAGTATAGAGTGGTGTAATGCAGTATGGTGTAGTGTAGTGTACTGCAGTATAGTGCCGTGTAGTATAGAGTAGTGTAATGCAGTGTAGTGTAGTATAGAGTTGTGTGGTGTAATACAGTATAGTGTAGTGTAGTGGTGTGTAGTGTAGTGGTGTGTAGTGTAGTGTAGTGTAGTGTAGTGTAGTGTAGTGTAGTGGTGTGTAGTGTAGTGTAGTATAGTGTAGTGTGGTGTAGTGTAGTGTAATGCAGTATGGTGCCGTGTAGTATAGAGTTGTGTAATGCAGTATAGTGTAGTGTAGTATAGTGTAGTGTAATGCAGTGTAGTGTAGTATAGAGTTGTGTGGTGTAATACAGTATAGTGTAGTGTAGTGTAGTGTAGTGTAGTGTAGTGTAGTGTAGTGGTGTGTAGTGTAGTGTAGTATAGTGGTGTGTAGTATAGAGTTGTGTAATGCAGTATAGTGTAGTGTAGTATAGAGTAGTGTAATGCAGTGTAGTGTAGTATAGAGTTGTGTGGTGTAATACAGTATAGTGTAGTGTAGTGTAGTGTAGTGTAGTGTAGTGTAATGACAGACAGTGCCGTGTAGTATAGACAGTGTAGACAGACAGACAGACAGACAGACAGTGTGGTGTAATACAGTATAGTGTCTGTCCAGTGTAGTGTAGTGATGTAGTATGGTGTAGTGTAGTGTAGTATAGTGGTGTGTAGTATGGTGTAGTGTAGTGTAATGCAGTATGGTGCCGTGTAGTGTAGTGTAGTGTAGTGTAGTGTAGTGTAGTATAGAGTTGTGTAATACAGTATAGTGTAGTGTAGTATAGAGTTGTGTAATGCAGTATAGTGTAGTGTAGTATAGAGATGAGTTTTCTCCCCTGGTGTAATACAGTACAGTGTAGTGTAGTGTAGTGTAGTGTAGTGTAGTGTAGTGTAGTGTAGTGTAGTGTATGTAGTATGGTGTAGTGTAGTGTAGTGAGTATAGTGGTGTGTAGTATGGTGTAGTGTAGTGTAATGCAGTATGGTGCCGTGTAGTGTATGTAGTATGGTGTAGTGTAGTGTAGTATAGTGGTGTGTAGTATGGTGTAGAGTAGTGTAATGCAGTATAGTGTGATGCAATGCAGTATAGTGTTGTGCAGTATAGTTTAGTGTAACATAGTATAGTGTGGTGTAGCATGGTGTAGTGTAGTATAGGGTGATGTAGTATAGCATAGCGTGGCACAGTATAGCGCAGCATAGTGTAGGCAGTGCAGTATAGTGTAGTGTAATGCAGTATAGTGTAGGCGGTGTAGTATAGTGTAGTGTAATGCAGTATAGTGCAGTATAGTGTGGTGTAGTGTAGCGTGCAGTATAGTGTAGTGTAGTGTAATGTAGTATAGTGCAGTGTAGTGTAGTGTAATGTAGTATAGTGCAGTATAGTGTAGTGTAGTGTAATGTAGTATAGTGCAGTATAGTGTGGTGTAGTGTAATGCAGTATAGTGCAGTATAGTGTGGTGTAGTGTAATGCAGTATAGTGTAGACAGTATAGTGTAGTGTAATGTAGTATAGTGCAGTATAGTGTAGGCAGTATAGTGTAGTGTAATTTTCTATACAGACAGGGAGAGAGGAGAAGAGTGAAGCAGGAATATTTTCTATACAGACAGGGAGAGAGGAGAAGAGTGAAGCAGGAATATTTTCTATACAGACAGGGAGAGAGAAGAGTGAAGCAGGAATATTTTCTATACAGACAGCGAGAGAGAAGAGTGAAGCAGGAATATTTTCTATACAGACAGGGAGAGAGGAGAAGAGTGAAGCAGGAATATTTTCTATACAGACAGGGAGAGAGGAGAAGAGTGAAGCAGGAATATTTTCTATACAGACAGGGAGAGAGGAGAAGAGTGAAGCAGGAATATTTTCTATACAGACAGCGAGAGAGAAGAGTGAAGCAGGAATATTTTCTATACAGACAGGGAGAGAGGAGAAGAGTGAAGCAGGAATATTTTCTATACAGACAGGGAGAGAGGAGAAGAGTGAAGCAGGAATATTTTCTACACAGACAGGGAGAGAGGAGAAGAGTGAAGCAGGAATATTTTCTATACAGACAGAGAGAGAGGAGAAGAGCGAAGCAGGAATATTTTCTATACAGACAGGGAGAGAGGAGAAGAGTGAAGCAGGAATCTTTTCTATACAGACAGGGAGAGGAGAAGAGTGAAGCAGGAATTGTAACACTTCAGGTGTCGTAGGTGTGTGGAGTCAAACGCAGGAGACAGTGAGTGCAAAGCTGTGCGTCTTTAATAGCGCCAACGCATCCCAGGGTGCTCACAATAGTAACGGCCCCAAACACAGGGAATGAGAATGTACAACAGAAAACGTAACGACCAGGCACTAACACGTACTTCTAACAACAGAGCCGAAGGTTACACTGCAATAATCCCGCACAACAACCAGGCGGGCCGGCTGCCTAATAAAGACAAACTAATTATCTGATTCAATCATGAACAGGTGCTACCACTAAACATACAAGGAGGGGAGGAAAAACAATCAGTGGCAGCTAATAGGCGGTGACGACGACCGCCGAGCGCCAACCGCCCGGGAAGGGGAAACACCCTCGGTCGGACTCGTGACAGTACCCCCTCCTGACGCGCGGCTCCCGCAGCGCCGACACCCGGCCTCGAGGTCGCCCGGAGGACGAGGTGCAGGGCGATCCGGATGGAGGCGATGGAAATCCCTCAACATGGATGGATCCAAGATGTCCCTCACCGGTACCCAGCACCTCTCCTCCGGACCGTACCCCTCCCAGTCCACGAGGTACTGCAGGCCCCTCACCCGGCGTCTTGAGTCCAGAATGGCCCGGATCGTGTACGCCGGGGTCCCCTCGATGTCCAGAGGGGGGAGGGACCTCCGGTACCTCACTGTCCTGCAGGGGACCAGCTACCACCGGCCTGAGGAGAGACACATGAAACGAGGGTTAATTCGATAATAGGAAGGGAGTTGTAATCGATAACACACCTCGTTTATTCTCCTCAGGACTTTAAAGGGCCCTACACACTGCGGACCCAGCTTCCGGCAGGGCAAGCGGAGAGGTAGGTTTCGGGTCGAGAGCCAGACCCTGTCCCCGGTACAAACACGGGGCCTCACTGCGGTGGCGGTCAGCACTCCTCTTCTGCCGTCCACTCGCTTGTCGTAGAGACTCCTGGACGGCCCTCCAGGTCTCCTTGGAGCGCTGTACCCATTCCTCCACCGCAGGAGCCTCGGTCTGGCTCGGATGCCATGGTGCCAGGACCGGCTGGTATCCCAACACACACTGAAAAGGGGACACGTTAGTAGAGGAGTGGCGTAGTGAGTTCTGAGCCATTTCAGCCCAGGAATGTATCGTGCCCACTCCCCTGGCCGATCCTGGCAATACGACCGCAGAAACCTACCCACCTCCTGGTTCAATCTCTCCACCTGCCCATTACTCTCGGGGTGATAACCGGAGGTCAGGCTGACAGAGACCCCCAAACGTTCCATGAACGCTCTCCATACCCGAGGCGTGAATTGGGGGCCCCGATCAGAAACGATGTCCTCCGGCACCCCGTAGTGCCGAAAGACATGGGTAAATAATGCCTCCGCAGTCTGCAGGGCTGTAGGGATACCGGGCAACGGGAGGAGACGGCAGGACTTAGAAAACCGATCCACAATCACTAGAACCGCGGTGTTCCCCTGAGACGGCGGAAGATCGGTCAGGAAATCTATGGACAGATGTGACCATGGCCGCTGTGGAACGGGGAGGGGTTGTAGCTTCCCTCTAGGAAGGTGCCTAGGAGCCTTACTCTGAGCGCACACTGAGCAAGAGGAGACATAACCCTTAACGTCCTTAACCAACGTAGGCCACCGATACCTCCCCTGAAGGCTCCCCACTGTCCTCGTCACCCCAGGGTGACCCGAGGAGGGTAGGACGTGAGCCCACCGAATCAGCTTGTCCCGAACATCAAGCGGCACGTACCTTCGCCCCGCTGGACACTGAGGAGGCGCGGGTTCAGCCCGTAACGCCCGCTCGATGTCGAGTCCACCTCCCATACCACTGGGGCTACCAGCTTAGAGGCGGGAAGGATGGGGAGTAGGTTCGGTGGACCCATCCTCGGTGTCGTAAAGGCGGGACAGTGCGTCAGCCCTCACGTTCTGGGAGCCCGGTCTATAAGACAAAGTAAACCGGAACCGGGTGAAGAACATGGCCCACCTTGCCTGACGTGGGTTAAGTCTCCTTGCAGCCCGAATATACTCCAGATTCTGGTGGTCGGTCCAGATGAGAAAAGGGTGCTTAGCCCCCTCAAGCCAGTGTCTCCACACCTTCAGAGCTCTAACCACCGCTAGCAACTCCCGGTCCCCACATCATAGTTACGCTCCGCTGGGCTGAGCTTCCTTGAGAAGAAAGCGCAGGGGCGGAGTTTTGGTGGCGTACCCGAGCGCTGTGATAGCACGGCACCCACCCCAGCCTCGGACGCGTCCACCTCCACTATGAATGCTAGAGAGGGATCCGGATGCGCCAACACGGGCGCCTCAGTGAACAGCGCCTTCAACTTGTTGAATGCCCTGTCCGCCTGTGCTGACCACTGCAATCGCACCGGGCCCCCCAGCAGTGAGGTAATGGGAGCCGCTATCTGGCCAAAACCCGGATAAACCTCCGGTAGTAGTTGGCAAAACCCAAAAACCGCTGCACCTCCTTTACCGTGGTTGGAGTCGGCCAATTACGCACGGCCCTAATCGTTCACCCTCCATCACCACCCCGAGGTGGAAATGCGATATCCCAGAAAGAGACGGCTCGTTTAGAGAACACGCATTTCTCAGCCTTGACGTATAGGTCATGCTCCAGCAGTCTTCCAAGCACTTTGCGCACCAGAGACACATGCGCGGTGTGAGTGGCCGAGTAGATCAGAATGTCATCGATATAAACAACCACCCCTGACCGCACAGGTCCCTGAGAATCTCGTCTACAAAGGATTGGAAAACGGCTGGAGCATTCTTTAACCCATACGGCATGACGAGGTACTCATAGTGGCCGGATGTAGTACTAAATGCGGTTTTCCACTCGTCTCCCTTCCGAATACGCACCAGACTATACGCGCTCCTGAGATCCAGTTTTGTGAAGAACTGCGCTCCGTGGAACGATTCCACCGCCGTAGCGATGAGAGGTAGAGGGTAACTATACCCCACTGTGATGGCGTTTAGACCTCTATAATCGATACACGGACGCAAACCTCCCTCCTTTTTCCTCACAAAAAAACTCGAGGAGACGGGTGAAATGGAGGGCCGAATGTACCCCTGTCCCAGCGACTCCGTGACATATGTCTCCATTGCCAACGTCTCCTCCTGGGACAGCGGGTACACATGACTCTTGGGAAGCGCAGCGTCTACCTGAGATCTATCGTACAATCCCTTCCCGGTCGATAAGGTGGTAATTTAGTCGCTTTCACTTTACTGAAAGCGATTGCCAAATCGGGCATACTCGGGGGAATGCACACCGTGGAACCCTGGTCTGGACTCTCCACCGACGTGGCACCGATGGAAACTCCCAAACACCTTCCAGAACACTCCTCTGACCACCCCTGGAGAACCCCTTGTCTCCACGAAATTTTAGGATTGTGCCGGGCCAGCCAGGAGTCCCCAGCACCACTGGAAACGCAGGCGAATCAATAATAAAAAAACTGATACGCTCCCTATGATTCCCCTGCGTCACCATGTCCAGTGGGACCGTGGTCTCCCCGACCATCCCTGACCCTAATGGCCGGCTATCTAGGGAGTGCACGGGGAAAGGAGAATCTATCGGCACCAGCGGAACCCCTAACTTAAGGGCGAGTCCGCGATCCATAAAGTTCCCAGCTGCGCCTGAATCGACTAGCGCCCTATGCTGGGAAGAGGGAAAAAGTGAAGGAAAGAGATTAAGACAAACATATGGCCAACAAGGGATTCTGGGTGAGTCTGATGCTGACTCACCTGGGGTGACCGAGAAGCGTTCCGCCTGCCATCTCTACTCCCAGACGGACCCCCAGCACCGATCAGACGTGTGTCCTCTCCGACCACAGTTGGTGCAGGGAAGGCCCCTCCTCCGGCACCCCTCGGCGCAGCCCCTCCCAACTCCATCGGAATGGGAGCGGAGGGGCCGGGTGGTGGAACGCACAGGACCCTCTCTGAACGCCCGCGGGCAGCCAGCAGATTGTCCAGTCGAATGGACATGTCAATCAGCTGATCCAGTGACAGAGTGGTGTCCCGACACGCTAACTCCCGGCGGACGTCCTCTCGGAGACCACACCTGTAGTGGTCCATAAGGGCCCTGTCGTTCCACCCAGATCCGGCTGCCAAGGTCCGGAACTCCAGCGCGTAATCCTGGGCGCTCCTCCTCCCTGCCTGAGATGAAAAAGTCGTTCTCCCACCGCTCGGCCGTCTATAGGGTGATCAAATACGGCACGGAAGCGGCAGGAAAACTCTGGGTAGTGCTCCCGCTGAGTCTGGGCCATTCCAGACTGCGTTCGCCCACTCCAGAGCACGACCCGTGAGGCAGGAGATGAGGACACTCACCCTCTCCGCTCCTGAGGGAGGGGTCTAACGGTGGCCAGGTATAGCTCCAGCTGAAGCAGAAACCCCTGGCAACCCGCCGCCGCTCCATCATAAGCCCTCGGTAGCGTCAGACGAAGGGTGCTGGAGTCGAGTGATGGGGAGACCGGAGTCGGGGGTGCCGAAGGTGGAGAGAGGAGACCACTCCTCTCCCATCGGTCCATTCTCTCCATCACTTGATCCATCGCGGATCCGATCCGATGGAGAATGGTGGTGTGGTGGAGAACCCGTTCCTCCATCGATGGGAGAGGGTTGGCTGCTGCTCCTGCTGACTCCATTCGATTTCAGGTGCGGGATTCTGTAACACTTCAGGTGTCGTAGGTGTGTGGAGTCAAACGCAGGAGACAGTGAGTGCAAAGCTGTGCGTCTTTAATAGCGCCAACGCATCCCAGGGTGCTCACAATAGTAACGGCCCCAAACACAGGGAATGAGAATGTACAACAGAAAACGTAACGACCAGGCACTAACACGTACTTCTAACAACAGAGCCGAAGGTTACACTGCAATAATCCCGCACAACAACCAGGCGGGCCGGCTGCCTAATAAAGACAAACTAATTATCTGATTCAATCATGAACAGGTGCTACCACTAAACATACAAGGAGGGGAGGAAAAACAATCAGTGGCAGCTAATAGGCCGGTGACGACGACCGCCGAGCGCCAACCGCCCGGGAAGGGGAAACACCCTCGGTCGGACTCGTGACAGGAATATTTTCTAATCAATGTTTTCAGCTGTGAGATTACACCTGTCCAGTTGTAAAATATGACTAGGAACCCTTTCTCAGATCCTTTTCAACCAGATCCTGTCACCAGGCCTGTTGGACCATCCTGTTAGACCTCTTCTGTTCTCCAAAACATTTGTTTTGTAAAGTCCAATGTGCTGGAATACAATGAGTGAAGAGGGTTCTCTATCCTGTTGGACCTCTTCTGTTCTCCAAAACATTAGTTTAGCAAATTCCAATGTGCTGGAATACAATGAGTGAAGAGGGTTCTCTATTCTGTGTTTAGAGGCAGCGAGGAAATCATCTGGTCAAGGTAGTGTGGAGCCAGGAAATAATAACATCAGACTTTGTTGCCTACCAAACTTTAGACAAAAGCTATTGCTTGGCTTTCAATACCCAGGACGTTGGAATAAAGCACTTGACAAAGCAGCATGCCTTGACTGATACATAATGTATGGCTTCTAGCATCTAGCCTTTGAAACACATCACGCCCACAGATAACCACGTTTATGTCTACCCAGGCTGCCAGCTAGGTCGGCCAGACTCCTGGGGTTGTGTAAGGGATGGAAGAAATATTCACAACTTTGAAGACTTAGTGAAATGTCTAAAGCTATGCGTTTTTGCGTGATATTTGTACACATTTTAAAGTGGTCTTTGTTCACAAATGACAAGCTAGTAAAGAGTTAGAACTGTTCTCATTGTGCGTCTGATAGAAACGGCGTGTTGTCTCTATCTAACAAGAAATCAGAAGGACAGCAGGAGGACAGCAGGAGGACAGCAGAAGAACATCTGGAGGACAGCAGGAGGACAGTGGAAGGACAGCAGAAGAACAGCTGGAGGACAGCAGGAGGACAGCAGGAGGACAGCAGGAGGACAGCAGGAGGACAGTGGAAGGACAGCTGGAAGACAGTGGAAGGACAGCTGGAGGACAGCAGGAGGACAGTGGAAGAACATCTCGAGGACAGCAGGAGGACAACAGGAGAACAGCAGAAGAACATCTGGAGGACAGCAGGAGGACAGTGGAAGAACATCTGGAGGACAGCAGGAGGACAGCAGGAGGATAACAGGAGAACAGCAGAAGAACATCTGGAGGACAGCAGGAGGACAGTGGAAGGACAGCTGGAGGACAGCAGGAGGACAGTGGAAGAACATCTGGAGGACAGCAGGAGGACAGCAGGAGGAAACAGAAGGACAGAAGGACAGAAGGACAGAAGGACAGCAGGAGGACAACAGAAGGACAGCTGGAGGACAGCAGGAGGACAACAGAAGGACAGCTGGAGGACAGCAGGAGGATAACAGAATGACAGCAGAAGGACAGCAGGAGGACTGTGGAAGAACATCTGGAGGACAACAGGAGGACAGTTGAAGGACAGCAGGAGGACAGCAGGAGGACTGTATAGGAGGACAACAGAAGGACAGCTGGAGGTCAGCAGGAGGACAGTGGAAGAACATCTGGAGGACAACAGGAGGACAGTGGAAGGACAGCAGGAGGACTGTAGGAGGACAACAGAAGGACAGCTGGAGGACAGCAGGAGGACAACAGAAGGACAGCTGGAGGACAGCAGGAGGACAACAGAAGGACAGCAGGAGGACAGCAGGAGGACAACAGAAGGACAGCTGGAGGACAGCAGGAGGACAACAGAAGGACAGCTGGAGGACAGCAGGAGGACAACAGAAGGACAGCTGGAGGACAGCAGGAGGACAGCAGGAGGACAGCAGGAGGACAGCAGGAGGACAGTAGAAGGACAGCAGGAGGACTGTAGGCGGACAGTAGGAGGACTGTAGGAGGACAGCAGGAGGACTGTAGGAGGACAGTAGGAGGACAGCAGGAGGACAACAGAAGGACAGCTGGAGAACAGCAGAAGGACAACAGAAGGAAAGCTGGAGGACAGCAGGAGGACAGTGGAAGGACAGCAGGAGGACAGCAGGAGGACTGTAGGAGGACAACAGAAGGACAGCTGGAGGACAGCAGAAGGACAACAGAAGAACAGCTGGAGGACAGCAGGAGGACTGTAGGGGGACAGCAGGAGGACAGTAGAAGGACCGCAGGAGGACTGTAGGAGGACAGCAGGAGGACTGTAGAAGGACAGCAGGAGGACTGTAGAAGGACAGCAGGAGGACTGTAGGAGGACAGCAGGAGCAGAGTAGAAGGACAGCAGGAGGACAGCAGGAGGACTGTAGGAGGACAGAAGGAGGAGATGAGCAAGAGGAGAGCAGGAGGACTGTAGGAGGACAGCAGGAGGACTGTAGGAAGACTCTAGGAGGACAGCAGGAGGACAGTAGAAGGACTGTAGAAAGACAGTAGGAGGACTGTAGGAAGAAAGCAGGAGGACTGTAGGAGGACAGCAGGAGGACTGTAGGAGGACAGCAGGAGGACAGCAGGGGACAGGAGGACAGCAGGAGGACAGCAGGAGGACAGCAGGAGGACTGTAGGAGGACAGCAGGAGGACAGTAGGAGGACAGCAGGAGTATTGTAGGAGGACATCAGGAGTATTTTAGGAGGACTGTAGGGGGACAGCAGGATGACAGTAGGAGGACATCAGGAGTATTTTAGGAGGACAGCAGGAGGACAGCAGGAGGACAGTAGGAGGACTGTAGGGGGACAGCAGGAGCACTGCAAGAGGACAGCAGGAGGACTGCAGGAGGACAGTAGGAGGACTGTAGGGGGACAGCAGGAGTATTTTAGGAGGACAGCAGGAGGACAGCAGGAGGACAGTAGGAGGACTGTAGGGGGACAGCAGGAGCACTGCAAGAGGACAGCAGGAGGACTGCAGGAGGACAGTAGGAGGACTGTAGGGGGACAGCAGGAGTATTTTAGGAGGACAGCATGAGGACAGCAGGAGGACAGTAGGAGGACTGTAGGAGGACAGCAGGAGCACTGCAGGAGGACAGCAGGAGGACAGTAGGAGGACTGTAGGGGACAGCAGGAGCACTGCAAGAGGACAGCAGGAGGACTGCAGGAGGACAGTAGGAGGACTGTAGGGGGACAGCAGGAGTATTTTAGGAGGACAGCAGGAGGACAGCAGGAGGACAGTAGGAGGACTGTAGGGGGACAGCAGGAGCACTGCAAGAGGACAGCAGGAGGACTGCAGGAGGACAGTAGGAGGACTGTAGGGGGACAGCAGGAGTATTTTAGGAGGACAGCATGAGGACAGCAGGAGGACAGTAGGAGGACTGCAGGAGGACAGCAGGAGTATTTTAGGAGGACAGCATGAGGACAGCAGGAGGACAGTAGGAGGACTGTAGGAGGACTACAGGAGGACAGCAGGAGGACAGCAGAATGACAGGTATCTAGTTGGTTTCCCATAGATAAATAAGTTGAGATTTCAAGCCACAGCCTTTCATAAGGATTCACAGTCATCTCGTCTGAATATGTTTGTCTCCTGACTGTTTTCTCAAGGACATAGGAGGACAGCAGGAGGACTGCAGGAGGACAGCAGGAGGACAGTAGGATTCACAGTCATCTCGTCTGAATATGTTTGTCTCCTGACTGTTTTCTCAAGGACATAGGAGGACAGCAGGAGGACAGCAGGAGGACTGCAGGAGGACAGCAGAATGACAGGTATCTAGTTGGTTTCCCATAGATAAATAAGTTGAGATTTCAAGCCACAGCCTTTCATAAGGATTCACAGTCATCTCGTCTGAATATGTTTGTCTCCTGACTGTTTTCTCAAGGACATAGGAGGACAGCAGGAGGACTGCAGGAGGACAGCAGGAGGACAGCAGGAGGACAGCAGGAGGACAGCAGGAGGACAGCAGGAGGACAGCAGGAGGACAGCAGGAGGACAGTAGGAGGACAGCAGGAGGACAGCAGGAGGACAGTAGGAGGACTACAGGAGGACAGCAGGAGGACAGCAGAATGACAGGTATCTAGTTGGTTTCCCATAGATAAATAAGTTGAGATTTCAAGCCACAGCCTTTCATAAGGATTCACAGTCATCTCGTCTGAATATGTTTGTCTCCTGACTGTTTTCTCAAGGACATAGGAGGACAGCAGGAGGACAGTAGGAGGACAGCATGAGGACAGTAGGATTCACAGTCATCTCGTCTGAATATGTTTGTCTCCTGCCTGTTTTCTCAAGGACATAGGAGGACAGCAGGAGGACTACAGGAGGACAGCAGGAGGACAGCAGAATGACAGGTATCTAGTTGGTTTCCCATAGATAAATAAGTTGAGATTTCAAGCCACAGCCTTTCATAAGGATTCACAGTCATCTCGTCTGAATATGTTTGTCTCCTGACTGTTTTCTCAAGGACATCTGGATCCCAGAACATCTGAAATCATTCATAATCTCTGGCAGCAGCTGCTCCGCATATGGTTGGGTCTCCGGCATGGGAACCACATCATAACACTCACTACTTAAATATATTGTAAAACTCACTGCACAAACACACAGAACAACTCAAAGAAACCAGGCGAGACAAAAACCTGTTTATAAAACCTGGTCCACCAATCAAGAAACATTTCATTTAAGAGAATAATTGATGTATTTCAAGTGTCTTAACTGACATGTTCAACCTCTCCCTGACCAAATCAGAGTAATACCTCCATGTTTCAGAAAGAGCACCATAGTCAATGTACGTGGTCCTTCTGTAGCTCAGTTGGTAGAGCATGGCGCTTGTAACGCCAGGGTAGTGGGTTCGATTCCCGGGACCACCCATACATAGAATGTATGCACACATGACTGTAAGTCGCTTTGGATAAAAGCGTCAGCTAAATGGCATATATTATTATTATTATATATTATATATTATATATTATATTATTATACACAAGGAAGCGAAGGTAACCTGCCTAAATTATTACTGCCCCGTAGCACTCACGTCTGTAGCCCTGAAGTGCTTTGAAAGGCTGGTCATGGCTCACATCAACAGCACCATAACAGAAACCCTAGACCCACTCACAACTCGCAAACCGCCCCAACAGATCCACAGGTGACAGAAATCTCAATCACAATGCCCACTGCCCTTTCCCACCTGGATAAAAGGAACGCCTATGTGAGAATGCTGTTCATTGAGTACAGCTCAGGGTTCAACACCACAGTGCCCTCTATAAGCTCATCACTGAGCTAAGGACCCTGGGACTAAACACCTCCCTCTTCATCTGGATCCTGGACTTCCTGACGGGCCACCCCCAGGTGGTAAGGGGGGCCACTTATTATCTATGCATCGTCACTTTACAAATGACCTCGACTAACCTGTATCCCCCGCACATTGACTTCGTAACGGTACCCCCTGTATATAGCCTCCACATTGACATGGTAACGGTACCCCCTGTATATAGCCTCCACATTGCCTTGGTAACGGTACCCCCTGTATATAGCCTCCACATTGACTTGGTAACGGTACCCCCTGTATATAGCCTCCACATTGACTCTGTACCGGTACCCCCTGTATATAGCCTCCACATTGACTCGGTACCGGTACCCCCATACATAAGGGAAGAATTCGGCAGTACCTGTATGGTTAGTGAGAAAGTCCATATTGCAAATGTACGGTCCCTTACTAGACGTCCGAAATCGTTTGTAAAATTCGCGGACGGCGTCGGGCCGAGCGGCAGGGCCGGACCTACCAGGAAGTCATCAAATGAACGTTGTCGGACATTCGGTTTCCGTTTTACAAAAATAATAAGATTTATGTCATTTTTCCCATGTCCCGGAAATTCCCACAAGAGGGCATAAGCAATCATATGGCTATTGCTACAAAACATCACGATTCACGACGGGGCCTTATCTCGAAAACTGAAAATATTTAGAAGCCGAAACTCGGTGAGCGTAGGGGCGGCATAATGGGCAGTTGGCCCCGAACAAGATGGCGTCTAGGCCTCAACGGTTTTTGAGTTATGGCCATTTATCTGGGATTAAAGGTCCAAAATGAAAATAGAGAAATTATTTTTCCACTTCACGTCAAAGTCAAGGAGCCTCCGGTGTCAATAAAAAAAGAACCAGCCATTTATCTATCGTCATTTAAGAGAATCGTACAACGACACCTTGGTGATGTTCACGGATAGGTGTTTTTT
>NW_026288997.1:0-5282 GCF_023373465.1 Oncorhynchus keta | reverse complement strand
AAGCAGGTTCACACTTTTTTAAAATTTTTATTTCACCTTTATTTAACCAGGTAGGCTAGTTGAGAACAAGTTCTCATTTGCAACTGCGACCTGGCCAAGATAAAGCATAGCAGTGTGAACAAACAACACAGAGTTACACATGGAGTAAACAATTAGCAAGTCAATAACACAGTAGAAAAAAATGGGCAGTCTATATACAATGTGTGCAAAAGGCATGAGGAGGTAGGCGAATAATACAATTTTGCAGATTAACACGAGTGACAAATGATCAGATGGGCATGTACAGGTAGAGATATTGGTGTGCAAAAGAGCAGAAAAGTAAATAAATAAAAACAGTATGAAAACAATATGGGAATGAGGTAGGTGAAAAAGGGTGAGCTATTTACCTATAGATCATGTACAGCTGCAGCGATCGGTTAGCTGCTCGGATAGCTGATGTTTGAAGTTGGTGAGGGAGATAAGTCTCCAACTTCAGCTATTTGCACCCGCTCCAGTCACAGGCAGCAGAGTACTGGAACGAGAGGCGGCCAAATGAGGTGTTGGCTTTAGGGATGATCAGTGAGATACACCTGCTGGAGCGCGTGCTAATGGATGGGTGTTGCCATCGTGACCAGTGAACTGGAGATAAGGCGGAGCTTACCTAGCATGGACTTGTAAATGACCTGAGCCAGTGGGTCTGGCGACGAATATGTAGTGAGGGCCAGCCGACTAGAGCATACAAGTCGCAGTGGTGGGTGGTATAAGGTGCTTTAGTGACAAAACGGATGGCACTGTGATAGACTGCATCCAGTTTGCTTCCAGTTTGCTGAGTAGAGTGTTAGCCATTTTTAGATGACCTCGCCAAGTCGAGGATCGGTAGGATAGTCAGTTTTACTAGGGTAAGCTTGGCAGCGTGAGTGAAGGAGGCTTTGTTGCGGAATAGAAAGCCGACTCTGGATTGATTTTTTGATTGAGATGTTTGATGAGTCTGGAAGGAGAGTTTGCAGTCTAGCCAGATACCTAGGTACTTATAGATGTCCACATATTCAAGGTTGGAACCATCCAGGGTGGTGATGCTAGTCGGGCATGCGGCAGGCAGCGATCGGTTGAAAAGCATGCATTTGGTTTTACTGCGTTTAAGAGCAGTTGGAGGCCACGGAAGGAGTGCTGTATGGCATTGAAGCTCGTTTGAGGTTTGATAGCACAGTGTCCAAATGACGGGCCGAAAGTATATAGAATGGTGTCAGTTTCTGCGTAGAGGTGATTAGGGAATCGCCCGCAGCAAGAGCAACATCATTGATATATACAGAGAAAAGAGTCGGCCCGAGAATTGAACCCTGTGGCACCCCATAGAGACTGCCAGAGGACCGGACAGCATGCCCTCTGATTTGACACACTGAACTCTGTCTGCAAAGTAATTGGTGAACCAGGCAAGGCAGTCATCCGAAAAACCGAGGCTGTTGAGTCTGCCGATAAGAATTTGGTGATTGACAGAGTCGTAAAGCCTTGGCGAGGTCGATACACGGCTGCACAGTACTGTCTTTTATCGATGGCGGTTATGATATCATTTAGTACCTTGAGTGTGGCTGAGGTGCACCCGTGACCGGCTCGGAAACCAGATTGCACAGCGGAGAAGGTACGGTGGGATTCGGAGATGGTCAGTGACCTGTTTGTTGACTTGGCTAAGACCTTGGATAGGCAGGGCAGGATGGATATAGGTCTATAGCAGTTTGGGTCCAGGGTGTCTCCTCCTTTGAAGAGGGGGGATGACTGCGGCAGCTTTCCAATCCTTGGGGATCTCAGACGATATGAAAGAGAGGTTGAACAGGCTGGTAATAGGGGTTGCGCAATGGCGGCAGATAGTTTCAGAAATAGCGGGTCCAGATTGTCAAGCCCAGCTGATTTGTACGGGTCCAGGTTTTGCAGCTCTTTCAGAACATCTGCTATCTGGATTTGGGTAAAGGAGAACCTGGAGAGGCTTGGGTGAGGAACTACGGGGGGCGGAGCTGTTGGCCGAGGTTGGAGTAGCCAGGCGGAAGGCATGGCCAGCCGTTGAGAAGTGCTTATTGAAGTTTTCGATAATCATGGATTTATCGGTGGAGACCGTGTTTCATAGCCTCAGTGCAGTGGGCAGCTGGGAGGAGGTGCTCTTGTTCTCCATGGACTTCACAGTGTCCCAGAACTTTTTGGAGTTGGAGCTACAGGATGCAAACTTTTGCCTGAAGAAGCTGGCCTTAGCTTTCCTGACTGACTGCGTGTATTGGTTCCTGACTTCCCTGAACAGTTGCATATCACGGGGCTATTCGATGCTATTGCAGTCCGCCACAGGATGTTTTTGTGCTGGTCGAGGGCAGTCAGGTCTGGAGTGAACCAAGGGCTGTATCTGTTCTTGGTTCTGCATTTTTTGAACGGAGCATGCTTATCCAAAATGGTGAGGAAGTTACTTTTAAAGAATGACCAGGCATCCTCAACTGACGGGATGAGGTCAATGTCCTTCCAGGATACACGGGCCAGGTCGATTAGAAAGGCCTGCTCACAGGGCACACTGACAGACATGACAGCCTGGAGACGCCGTGGAGAACGTTCTGCTGCCTGCAACATCCTCCAGCATAACTGGTTTGGCGGTGGGTCAGTCATGGTGTGGGGTGGCATTTCTTTGGGGGGGGCGCACAGCCCGCTATGTGCTCGCCAGAGGTAGCCTGACTGCATTAGGTACCGAGATGAGATCCTCAGACCCCTTGTGAGACCATATGCTGGTGCAGTTGGCCCTGGGTTCCTCCTAATGCAAGACAATGCTAGACCTCATGTGGCTGGAGTGTGTCAGCAGTTCTTGCAAGAGGGAGGTATTGATGCTATGGACTGGCCCGCCCGTTCCCAGACCTGAATCCAATTGAGCACATCATGTCTCGCTCCATCCACCAACGCCACGTTGCACCACAGACTGTCCAGGAGTTGGCGGATGCTTTAGTCCAGGTCTGGGAGGAGATCCTCAGGAGACCATCTGCCACCTCATCAGGAGCATGCCCAGACGTTGTAGGGAGGTCAAACAGGCACGTACAGCCACACAAACTACTGAGCCCCATTTGACTTGTTTTAAGGACATTACATCAAAGTTGGATCAGCCTGTAGTGTGGTTTCCATAAATTTTGAGTGAGACTCAAATCCAGACCTCCATGGGTTGATAAATTTGATTTCCATTGACAACGTGTGATTTTGTTGTCAGCACATTCAACTATGTAAAGAAAAAGTATTTAATAAGAATATTTCATTCATTCAGATCTAGGACGTGTTATTTTAGTGTTCCCTTTATTTTTTGAGCAGTGTATTTAATTGTACTAGAATGCTTAAAATGGCCACTAGCATTTTAAATATGTTTTTTTTGTTGTTGGGGGCAAGGAAAATAACGCCATCGGACAAAAATGTCATATCGGTGCATCACTAATATTCAGTTCTAGCCAGTAAATCAACAAAATTATAATGTAAAAAGGGTAGCCAGCCAGCTAAAGTTAGCTATTAGCCTAGCCAGCCTAGACAACCAGCACGGCGACGGCTCGACATGCTAGAGCCCAACTACTGACGATCAGTTAAAACAACCGCAGAACAAAAGAGCAGATACAGATTGATGGCTGGGGCCCATTCGATGGTAAGTAAGAGGGGGAAATTCAATAGCGAGAACATTTCTAAAATGGACAGTTTTCCAGATGTCAAGGTGGAAAAAGTTACAAAACTTGCGTTGCCTACTTGGCAGAGAACATGACAAATAGGAGACAAAACAAAAAAGGAGAAGAGACGAGGTACATGTTGTTGTTACTTGGTCAGTAAAAAAACATCCTCCCTACCCTTTAAAGCAACGATATTTGAGTGATGGGGTTAAAAAATAAAAAATTAAAAAAATGGGTGCAGCTGCTTTTACAAGTCAAAAATAAGGTGACCCCCCGCAAGCCAGATGATGATGTGTAAATTAGGCATGCATAGGCTATGCTGCAGCAAATGTACCTGTCGCAAGAAAACAATATGATACATGCATTGTAAACTGCGAACCATATGAGATGCACCGTCTGTACCCACTCTCAGCATTGATGATTGATCATGCAGACAGAAGCCATAGAGAAGCTAGATTTAGACATTGCATATAATTTAACAATTCCATTTCACGTCATGCTGTTGATAGAAATAAATCTTTATATTTTACCGGTTTCTCAATTATTTATCCCTGGAAAAGGAAGGGGTTCGGGCGGGAAATCTCAGTAGCCAAGTTCCTGCAATTAAACCCTAGTCATGAGCACTGCAACAACAAAGACACTATCCCAAGATATGAGCCGTGGATGAGTCGGTCAGTGGTGTAATAACAAACTAACACGCCCACACACAGACCTCTGACAAAACACACACACCCACACAGTTGCAATCCCACTAACCATAGCATACACAAGACATGACTGAGATGACCTTTTCCCTTGAAAAAATAAAAAAATAATATTTTATAATACGTCAATCACAAACCCTGTTATTGCCATACACATTAATATCCTGTCCATGACCATGTGTATCATAGTCTTTCAAAATTAGGTTATGTAGCCTACGTCATCAATCTAATATAGCCTTATTTTCAGGAAGAAAGAATAAGAGATTAACATGTCAGATGAGTTGATAAATAATGAGTTTGAGAAAAGCAGTTGACAGAATAGCAGGGCTCGACATTAACGCCATCTTGTCCGGAACAAGTAAAAAATGAATATAGTCGGACAAGAAGAATATACACTGCTCAAAAAAATAAAGGGAACACTAAAATATCACATCCTAGATCTGAATGAATGAAATATTCTTATTAAATACTTTTTTCTTTACATAGTTGAAAGTGCTGACAACAAAAATCACAAATTATCATTGGAAATCAAATTTATCAACCCATGGAGGTCTGCATTTGGAGTCACACTCACAATTAAAGTGGAAAACCATACTACGGGCTGATCCAACTTTGATGTAATGTCCTTAAAACAAGTCAAAATGAGGCTCAGTAGTGTGTGGCCTCCACGTGCCTGTATGACCTCCCTACAACGCCTGGGCATGCTCCTGATGAGGTGGTGGATGGTCCCCTGAGGGATCTCCTCCCCAGACCTGGACTAAAGCATCCAACTCATGGACAGTCTGTGGTGCAACGTGGCGTTGGTGGATGGAGCGAAACATAAAATCAAATTTTATTTGTCACATACACATGGTTAGCCATAGATGTTAATGCGAGTGTAGCGAAATGCTTGTAAGCTTCTTTAACCTGTTACTCCTACCCCCTACTTTTTCGAACA
>NW_026288996.1:0-2270 GCF_023373465.1 Oncorhynchus keta | reverse complement strand
TCACTCATTCGGTTTAACGGGGAGGGGAAACAGCACATAAAACCTTTACCAAACTTTACACCGAACACGATAGTATACGGATTTGTTACCTGATATGTTATGACATATTCTTTCGAAATGAGGTTTAAACGTGCCATTACATACCTGTAGTAATACAAAAGTAATATTTTCGACAGCACCGTTCTGCGGCTTTCTTTGTTGTTTTTTTTACTTCCTGTTCCTCCACTTCCACAGTTCAACAGCGACATCACAGATGGAACAATGAAACAGACATTTCACCGGATGTATAAATGTGAAGCATCCGCTTGGCGTTTACACTATGGCTGGCAGTGGGAGAAGATGGAAAGAGATGGATTTTGCCCGACATTTAGCATTTTCTCATCGAAGAAACATCTGATCTCAATACAGTTTTTTGTTCCCAAAACTAAAATGCTATGAACAGAGTAGACTAAGGTTAGTAGACGTCACCCTTGCAAAAGTTAACAATCGCGTCGTTTATAAGGCGTGCAAAGGCGAATTGAGTTATTGCATAAGTGTACTTCAAAGAGGAGGCGTTTTCACGGAAATATGCAGATGAATGCGCCACTAGGATCTTGCTAGCTCGTGCTTGGCTCTGCCCAGCTCCTTGCTTATTCTGCACACTGACTCATTTGGTCCCGTTGGAAGGCGGTAGTTTATCTTAGTTATAAAACCCTTTGGCGACATCTTATTTTTGGTATAATGGCATTCTGCCACCTACACTACAAGTGGGTAATAAATAAATAAATATAAATACGAATCCATACAAACTATCAACATTTAAATTAGACTGAATCAGCCTGCTTTTCTGTTGCAGTGAGGTCTTGGAGGCCCAAAACTCCTCAAATGCAGATATAAGGATGTCCATCTTACTGAATTTCTTGTGCAGTACAATTAATAACTGTGGCTATAAATGCTACAAATCCATCTTCTTCGCACAAGTGTATCCAGATCACTTGATTGACGACAATATTTGCAACTGGTTGTGATTTTCTTCAAAACTGTGGCCTTTTTTCCTTCAACTTCTCTTCACTGTCTCCACATTGGCGATTTGCTGTACAGCCCTGATCCTTGACCCCCTCAACCTCTTTCACCCTAACAGGGCACTCTGGGAATTCAGGAATATGACCCCCACCACAGTTGAAACATTTACATTCAGACTTGAATAACATATTCCTACTGTCTGCAAACACTTTACACTTTTAGACTTCTTGCATTGCATCAGGTTCTACATTTGACGCCTTACTACGTAACTGATATATTCCAGTTTACAGAGTGTGGTGACAGAAATTAAGATTATTAGGAATTAAGGTTTGTTTGTGATTAAATGCTTAAACTACTGCATTAATGAACTTGTGTGTGGGAAGACAGGCCTATGACCAGACTTCACAAGTTTCTCTGTGGCTGCCTCTTAGGACAAAGGCTCTGTTCCTCTTTCTCCTAAATATTCTCTGTACCTCTTTCTCCTAAATATTCTCTGTACCTCTTTCTCCTAAATATTCTCTGTACCTCTTTCTCCTAAATATTCTCTGTACCTCTTTCTCCTAAATATTCTCTGTACCTCTTTCTCCTAAATATTCTCTGTTCCTCTTTCTCCTAAATATTCTCTGTTCCTCTTTCTCCTAAATATTCTCTGTTCCTCTTTCTCCTAAATATTCTCTGTTCCTCTTTCTCCTAAATATTCTGTTCCTCTTTCTCCTAAATATTATCTGTTCCTCTTTCTCCTAAATATTCTCTGTTCCTCTTTCTCCTAAATATTCTCTGTTCCTCTTTCTCCTAAATATTCTCTGTACCTCTTTCTCCTAAATATTCTCTTTTCCTCTTTCTCCTAAATATTCTCTGTTCCTCTTTCTCCTAAATATTCTCTGTTCCTCTTTCTCCTAAATATTCTCTGTTCCTCTTTCTCCTAAATATTCTCTGTTCCTCTTTCTCCTAAATATTCTCTGTTCCTCTTTCTCCTAAATATTCTCTGTACCTCTTTCTCCTAAATATTCTCTGTACCTCTTTCTCCTAAATATTCTCTGTTCCTCTTTCTCCTAAATATTCTCTGTTCCTCTTTCTCCTAAATATTCTCTGTACCTCTTTCTCCTAAATATTCTCTGTTCCTCTTTCTCCTAAATATTCTCTGTTCCTCTTTCTCCTAAATATTCTCTGTTCCTCTTTCTCCTAAATATTCTCTGTACCTCTTTCTCCTAAATATTCTCTGTACCTCTTTCTCCTAAATATTCTCTGTGCCTCTTTCTCCTAAATAT
>NW_026288995.1:0-16699 GCF_023373465.1 Oncorhynchus keta | reverse complement strand
TATAGAGACAGCAACACCCTCCCTACAGACACATTATAGAGAGACAGCAACACCCTCCCACAGACACATTATAGAGACAGCAACACCTCTCCCTACAGACAGACATTATAGAGGAGACAGCAACACCCTCCACAGACACACATTATAGAGGAGACAGCAACACCCTCCCTACAGACACATTATAGAGACAGCAACACCTCCCTACAGACACATTATAGAGACAGCAACACCCTCCCTACAGACACATTATAGAGGAGACAGACACACAGCAACACCCTCCCTACAGACACATTATAGAGGAGACAGCAACAGACAATTATAGAGACAGCAACACCCTCCCTACAGACACATTATAGAGACAGCAAACCCTCCCCAGCACACACATCTCCCTACAGACACACATTATAGAGACAGCAACACCCTCCCTATAGAGGAGACAGAACACATTATAGAGGAGACAGCAACACCCTCCCTACAGACACATCAGCAACACCCTCCCTACAGACACACATTATAGAGACAGCAGACAGCAGCACACCCTCCCTACAGACACACATTATAGAGACAGCAACACCCTCCATACAGACACACATTATAGAGAGACAGCAACACCCTCCCCTACAGACACATTATAGAGACAGCAACACCCTCCCTACAGACACACATTATAGAGGAGACAGCAACACCCTCCCTACAGACACACATTATAGAGGAGACAGCAACACCCTCCCTACAGACACACATTATAGAGACAGCAACACCCTCCCTACAGACACACATTATAGAGACAGCAACACCCTCCTACAGACACATTATAGAGAGACAGCAACACCCTCCCTACAGACACACATTATAGAGGACAGCAACAGCAACAGAGACCCACCCTCCCTACAGACACATTATAGAGGAGACAGCAACACCCTCCCTACAGACACACATTATAGAGACAGCACACCCTCCCTATTATAGAGACAGCAACACCTCCCTCCCTTATAGAGACAGACACACAGACACATTATAGAGACAGCAACACCCTCCCCTACAGACACATTATAGAGGAGACAGCAACACCCTCCCTACAGACACATTATAGAGGCAGCAACACCCTCCCTACAGACACATTATAGAGACAGCAACACCCTCCCTACAGACACACATTATAGAGAGACAGCAACACCACTCCCTACAGACACATTATAGAGACAGCAACACCCTCCCTACAGACACATTATAGAGACAGCAACACCCTCCCTACAGACACATTATAGAGGAGACAGCAACACCCTCCCCAGACACATTATAGAGGCAGACACACATTATAGAGAGACAGCAACACCTCCCTACAGACACACATTATAGAGACAGCAACACCCTCCCTACAGACACATTATAGAGGAGACAGCAACACCCTCCCTACAGACACATTATAGAGGAGACAGCAACACCCTCCCTACAGACACATTATAGAGACAGCAACACCTCCCTACAGACACATTATAGAGACAGCAACACCCTCCCTACAGACACATTATAGAGGCAGCAACACCCTCCCTACAGACACATGACACACATTATAGAGGAGACAGCAACACCCTCCTCCACATTATAGACACACACCCTATAGAGACAGCAACACCCTCCCTACAGACACATTATAGAGGAGACAGCAACACCCTCCCTACAGACACATTATAGAGGACAGCAACACCCTCCTACAGACACACATTATAGAGAGAGCAACACCTCCCTACAGACACACATTATAGAGGAGACAGCAACACCCTCCCCCTACAGACACATTATAGAGGACAGCAACACCCTCCCTCAGACACATTATAGAGACAGACACACATTATAGAGGAGACAGCAACACCCTCCCTACAGACACATTATAGACACAACATCCCTATAGACACATTATAGAGGAGACAGCAACACCCTCCCTACAGACACATTATAGAGACAGCAACACCCTCCCTACAGACACATTATAGGAGACAGCAACACACCTCCCTACAGACACATTATAGAGACAGCAACACCCTCCTACAGACACATTATAGAGACAGCAACACCCTCCCTACAGACACACATTATAGAGGAGACAACAACAGACACATTATAGTTGAGACAGCTCCCTACAGACACATTATAGAGAGACAGCAACACCCTCCCTTACTACAGACACATTATAGAGACAGCAACACCCTCCCTACAGACACACATTATAGAGGAGACAGCAACACCCTCCCTACAGACACATTATAGAGAGACAGCAACACCCTCCTACAGACACATTATAGAGACAGACCCTCCCTACAGACACATTATAGAGGAGACAGCAACACCCTCTCCCTACAGACACATTATAGAGACAGCAACACCCTCCTACAGACACATTATAGAGACAGCAACACCCTCCCTACAGACACATTATAGAGGAGACAGCAACACCCTCCCTACAGACACATTATAGACACACATTATAGAGACAGCAACACCCCTCCCCCTACAGACACATTATAGAGGACAGCAACACCCTCCCTACAGACACATTATAGAGGCAGCAACACCCTCCCTACAGACACACATTATAGAGACAGCAACACCCTCCCTACAGACACATTATAGAGACAGCAACACCCTCCCTACAGACACATTATAGAGGAGACAGCAACACCCTCCCTACAGACACATTATAGAGGAGACAGCAACACCCTCCCTACAGACACACATTATAGAGGAGACAGCAACACCCTCCCTACAGACACATTATAGAGACAGCAACACCCTCCCTACAGACACATTATAGAGACAGCAACACCCTCCCTACAGACACATTATAGAGACAGCAACACCCTCCCTACAGACACACATTATAGAGGAGACAGCAACACCCTCCCTACAGACACACATTATAGAGACAGCAACACCCTCCCTACAGACACATTATAGAGACAGCAACACATTATAGAGACAGCTCCCTACAGACACACATTATAGAGGAGACAGCAACACCCTCCCTACAGACACATTATAGAGAGACAGCAACACCCTCCCTACAGACACATTATAGAGACAGAGACAGCAAACACCCTCCCTACAGACACATTATAGAGAGACAGCAACACAATCCTACAGACACATTATCAGCCACCCTCCCTACAGACACATTATAGAGACAGCAACACCCTCCTACAGACACACATTATAGAGACAGCAACACCCTCCCTACAGACACATTATAGAGGAGACAGCAGACACATTATAGAGACAGCAACACCCTCCCTACAGACACATTATAGAGACAGCACCTCCTACAGACAGAGACAGCAACACCCTCCCTACAGACACACATTATAGAGAGACAGCAACACCCTCCCTACAGACACATTATAGAGACAGCAACACCCTCCCTACAGACACATTATAGAGGAGACAGCAACACCCTCCCTACAGACACATTATAGAGGCAGCAACACACTCCCTATTATAGAGGAGACAGCAACACCCTCCCTACAGACACATTATAGAGAGACAGCAACACCCTCCTACAGACACACATTATAGAGACAGCAACACCCTCCCTACAGACACACATTATAGAGAGACAGCAACACCCTCCCTACAGACACACATTATAGAGAGACAGCAACACCCTCCCTACAGGACACATTATAGAGACAGCAACACCCTCCCTACAGACACATTATAGAGACAGCAACACCCTCCCTACAGACACACATTATAGAGGAGACAGACACACATTATAGAGGAGACAGCAAAACACCCTCCCTACAGACACACATTATAGAGACAGCAACACCCTCCCTACAGACACACATTATAGAGACAGCAACACCCTCCCTACAGACACATTATAGAGACAGCAACACCCTCCCTACAGACACACATTATAGAGGAGACAGCAACACCCTCCCTACAGACACATTATAGAGACAGCAACACCCTCCCTACAGACACACATTATAGAGACAGCAACACCCTCCCTACAGACACATTATAGAGACAGCAACACCCTCCCTACAGACACATTATAGAGGACAGCAACACCCTCCCTACAGACACATTATAGAGGAGACAGCAACACCCTCCCTACAGACACATTATAGAGACAGCAACACCCTCCCTACAGACACACATTATAGAGACAGCAACACCCTCCCTACAGACACACATTATAGAGGCAGCAACACCCTCCCTACAGACACATTATAGAGGAGACAGCAACACCCTCCCTACAGACACACATTATAGAGGAGACAGCAACAGCACACAGCAACACCCTCCCTACAGACACATTATAGAGGAGACAGCAACACCCTCCCTACAGACACATTATAGAGACAGCAACACCCTCCCTACAGACACATTATAGAGGAGACAGCAACACCCTCCTACAGACACACATTATAGAGACAGCAACACCCTCCCTACAGACACATTATAGAGGAGACAGCAACACCCTCCCTACAGACACATTATAGAGACAGCAACACCCTCCCTACAGACACACATTATAGAGAGACAGCAACACCCTCCCTACAGACACATTATAGAGAGACAGCAACACCCTCCCTACAGACACACATTATAGAGGAGACAGCAACACCCTCCTACAGACACACATTATAGAGGAGACACATTATAGAGAGAGCAACACCCTCCCTACAGACACATTATAGAGGAGACAGCAACACCCTCCCTACAGACACATTATTATAGAGACAGCAACACCCTCCCTACAGACACACATTATAGAGGAGACAGCAACACCCTCCCTACAGACACATTATAGAGACAGCAACACCCTCCCTACAGACACACATTATAGAGACAGCAACACCTCCTACAGACACATTATAGAGACAGCAACACCCTCCCTACAGACACATTATAGAGGAGACAGCAACACCCTCCCTACAGACACACATTATAGAGACAGACAGCAACACCCTCCCTACAGACACACATTATAGAGAGACAGCAACACCCTCCCTACAGACACATTATATAGAGACAGCAACACCCTCCCTACAGACACACATTATAGAGAGACAGCAACACCCTCCCTACAGACACATTATAGAGGAGACAGCAACACCCTCCCTACAGCACATTATAGACAGCACACCCTCCCTACAGACACATTATAGAGACAGCAACACCCTCCCTACAGACACATTATAGAGACAGCAACACCCTCCCTACAGACACACATTATAGAGGAGACAGCAACACCCTCCCTACAGACACATTATAGAGACAGCAACACCCTCCCTACAGACACATTATAGAGGAGACAGCAACACCCTCCCTACAGACACACATTATAGAGGAGACAGCAACACCCTCCCTACAGACACATTATAGAGACAGCAACACCCTCCCTACAGACACATTATAGAGAGACAGCAACACCCTCCCTACAGACACATTATAGAGACAGCAACACCCTCCCTACAGACACATTATAGAGGAGACAGCAACACCAGCTCCCTACAGACACATTATAGAGGACAGCAACACCCTCCAACCCTCCCTACAGACACACATTATAGCAACACCCTCCCTACAGACACACATTATAGGAGACAGCAACACCCTCCCTACAGACACATTATAGAGGAGACAGCAACACCCTCCCTACAGACACATTATAGAGACAGCAACACCCTCCCTACAGACACACATTATAGAGAGACAGCAACACCCTCCTACAGACACATTATAGAGACAGCAACACCCTCCCTACAGACACATTATAGAGGAGACAGCAACACCCTCCCTACAGACACATTATAGAGGAGACAGCAACAACACATTATAGAGAGACAGCAACACCCTCCCCTACAGACATTATAGAGACAGCCACCCTCCCTACAGACACATTATAGAGAGACAGCAACACCCTCCCTACAGACACATTATAGAGACAGCAACACCCTCCTACAGACACACATTATAGAGACAGCAACACCCTCCCTACAGACACACATTATAGAGGAGACAGCAACACCCTCCTACAGACACATTATAGAGAGCAGCAACACCACTCCCTACAGACACACATTATAGAGGACAGCAACACCCTCCTACAGACACATTATAGAGGAGACAGCAACACCCTCCCTACAGACACATTATAGAGGACAGCAACACCCTCCCTACAGACACATTATAGAGGAGACAGCAACACCCTCCCTACAGACACATTATATAGAGACAGCAACACCCTCCCTACAGACACACATTATAGAGGAGACAGCAACACCCTCCCTACAGACACATTATAGAGACAGCAACACACTCCTCTACAGACACATTATAGAGACCAACACCCTCCTACAGACACATTATAGAGGAGACAGCAACACCCTCCCTACAGACACACATTATAGAGAGACAGCAACACCCTCCCTACAGACACACATTATAGAGGAGACAGCAACACCCTCCCCCCTACAGACACATTATAGAGACAGCAACACCCTCCTACAGACACACATTATAGAGGCAGCAACACCACTCCCTACAGACACATTATAGAGAGACAGCAACACCCTCCCTACAGACACATTATAGAGACAGCAACACCCTCCCTACAGACACACATTATAGAGGAGACAGCAACACCCTCCCTACAGACACATTATAGAGACAGCAACACCCTCCCTACAGACACACATTATAGAGGAGACAGCAACACCCTCCCTACAGACACATTATAGAGACAGCAACACCCTCCCTACAGACACATTATAGAGACAGCAACACCCTCCCCACTACAGACACACATTACAGACACATTATAGAGACAGCAACACCCTCCCTACAGACACACATTATAGAGGAGAGCAACACCCTCCCTACAGACACATTATAGAGACAGCAACACCCTCCCTACAGACACATTATAGAGGAGACAGCAACACCCTCCCTACAGACACATTATAGGAGACAGCAACACCCTCCCTACAGACACACATTATAGAGACAGCAACACCCTCCTACAGACACATTATAGAGGAGACAGCAACACCCTCCCTACAGACACATTATAGAGGAGACAGCAACACCCTCCCTACAGACACACATTATAGAGGAGACAGCAACACCCTCCCTACAGACACATTATAGAGGACAGCAACACCCTCCCTACAGACACATTATAGAGGAGACAACACCCTCCCTACAGACACATTATAGAGACAGCAACACCCTCCCTACAGACACATTATAGAGACAGCAACACCCTCCCTACAGACACATTATAGAGGAGACAGCAACACCCTCCCTACAGACACACATTATAGAGAGACAGCAACACCCTCCCTACAGACACATTATAGAGACAGCAACACCCTCCTACAGACACATTATAGAGGAGACAGCAACACCCTCCCTACAGACACATTATAGAGACAGACACCAACACCCTCCTACAGACACATTATAGAGGAGACAGCAACACCCTCCCTACAGACACACATTATAGAGACAGCAACACCCTCCCTACAGACACACATTATAGAGGAGACAGCAACACCCTCCCTACAGACACATTATAGAGCAAACACCTACACATTATAGAGACAGCAACACTCTCCCTACAGACACATTATAGAGGAGACAGCAACACCCCTTATAGAGACAGCAACACCTCCCTACAGACACATTATAGAGGAGACAGCAACACCCTCCCCTACACATTATAGAGACACATTATAGAGACAGCAACACCCTCCCTACAGACACATTATATAGAGACAGCAACACCCTCCCTACAGACACATTATAGAGACAGCAACACCCTCCCTACAGACACATTATAGAGGACAGACAGACAACACCCCTCCTACAGACACATTATAGAGGCACACATTATAGAGACAGCAACACACTCCCTACCACATTATAGAGACAGCAACACCCTCCCTACACATTATAGAGGAGACAGCAACACCCTCCCTACAGACACATTATAGAGGCAGCAACACCTCCCTACAGACACACATTATAGAGACAGCAACACCCTCCCTACAGACACACATTATAGAGAGGAGACAGCAACACCCTCCTACAGACACATTATAGAGGAGACAGCAACACCTCCTACAGACACATTATAGAGGAGACAGCAACACCTCCCTACAGACACACATTATAGAGACAGCAACACCCTCCCTACAGACACATTATAGAGGACAGCAACACCCTCCCTACAGACACACATTATAGAGACAGCAACACCCTCCCTACAGACACACATTATCCTACAGACAGACACATTATAGAGACAGCAACACCCTCCCTACAGACACATTATAGAGGAGACAGCAACACCCTCTCTACAGACACACATTATAGAGGAGACAGCAACACCTCCCTACAGACACACATTATAGAGGCAGCAACACCCTCCCTACAGACACATTATAGAGACAGCAACACCCTCCCTACAGACACACATTATAGAGACAGCAAACACCCTCCCTACAGAGACAGCAACACCCTCCCTACAGACACATTATAGAGACAGCAACACCCTCCCTACAGACACATTATAGAGACAGCAACACCCTCCCTACAGACACATTATAGAGGAGACAGCAACACCCTCCCTACAGACCCTACAGTGCAACTGGGTCCTGGACTTCCTGACAGGCCGCCCCCAGGTGGTGAAGGTAGGAAACAACACCTCCACTTCACTGACCCTCAACACTGGGGCCCCACAAGGGTGCGTTCTGAGCCCTCCTGTAATCCCTGTTCACCCATGACTGCGTGGGCCACGCACGCCACCAACTCAATCATCAAGTTTGCAGACGACACAACAGTAGTAGGCCTGATTACCAACAATGATGAGAGCTCTGGGAGTGGTGCCAGGAAATCAACCTCTCCTCAACGTCAACAACATGAAGGAGCTAATCGAGGACTACAGGAGACAGCAGAGACGCCCAGAGGGGAGCACCCCCTATCCACATCGAAGGGACCTCAGTGGAGAAGGTGGAAAGTTTCAAGTTCCTCGGCGTACACATCGCTGACAATCTGAAATGGTCCGCCCACACAGACAGCGTGCTGAAGAAGGTGCATCAGCGTCTCTTCAACCTCAGGAGGCTGAAGAAATTCAGCTTGGCCCCTAAGACCCACAAACCTTACAGATTCACAATTGGCACCGCCTGGTACGGCAACTGCACCGCAGGGCTCTTCATATAATGGTACGGTCTGCCCAATGCATCACCGGGGCCAACTGCCTGCCCTCCCTCTTCAGCACCCGATGTCACAACAAGACCAAAAAGATCATCAAGGACATCAACCACCTGAGCCATGGCTTGTCCACCCTGCTATCAGCCAGAAGGTGAGGTCAGTACAGGTGTATCAAAGCTGAGACAAAGAGACTGAAAAAACGCTTCTATCTCAAGGCCATCAGACTGTTAAATAGCCATCACTATCTGGCTACAACCCGATAAATCAACCCTGCACCTTAGAGGCTGCTGCCCTATGTACATAGACATGGAATCACTGGTCACTTTAATAATGGAACACTGGTCACTTTAATAATGGAACACTAGTCACTTTAATAATGGAACACTGGTCACTGTAATAATGGAACACTGGTCACTGTAATAATGGAACACTGGTCCCTTTAATAATGGAACACTGGTCACTTTAATAATGGATCACTGGTCATTTAATAATGGAACACTGGTCACCTAATAATGGATCACTGGTCACTTTAATAATGGAACACTGGTCACTTTAATAATGGAACACTAGTCACTTTAATAATGGAACACTGGTCACTTTAATAATGGAACACTGGTCACTAATAATGGAACACTGGCCATTTTAATAATGGAATACTGGTCACTTTAATAATGGAACACTGGTCGCTTTAATAATGGAACACTGGTCACTTTTAATAATGGAACACTGGTCGCTTTAATAATGGAACACTGGTCACTAATAATGGAACACTGGAACACATTTTAATAATGGAATACTGGTCACTTTAATAATGGAACACTGGTCGCTTTAATAATGGAACACTGGTTGCTTTAATAATGGAACACTGGTCGCTTTAATAATGGAACACTGGTCACTTTAATAATGGAACACTGGTCGCTTTAATAATGGAACACTGGTCACTTTAATAATGGAACACTAGTCACTAATAATGGAACACTGGTCACTTTAATAATGGAACACTGGTCACTTTAATAATGGAACACTGGTCACTAATAATGGAACACTGGCCATTTTAATAATGGAATACTGGTCGCTTTAATAATGGAACACTGGTCACTTTAATAATGGAACACTGGTCACTTTAATAATGGAACACTGGTCACTTTAATAATGGAACACTGGTCATTACATTACATTTACATTTAAGTCATTTAGCAGACGCTCTTATCCAGAGCGACTTATGGAACACTAGTCACTTTAATAATGGAACACTGGTCGCTTTAATAATGGAACACTGGTCACTTTAATAATGGAACACTGGTCACTTTAATAATGGAACACTGGTCACTAATAATGGAACAATGGGCATTTTAATAATGGAATACTGGTCGCTTTAATAATGGAACACTGGTCGCTTTAATAATGGAACACTGGTCGCTTTAATAATGGAACACTGGTCACTTTAATAATAGAACACTGGTCGCTTTAATAATGGAACACTGGTCGCTTTAATAATGGAACACTGGTTGCTTTAATAATGGAACACTAGTCACTTTAAATAATGGAACACTGGTCACTTTAATAATGGAACACTGGTCGCTTTAATAATGGAACACTGGTCATGAATAATGGAACACTGGTCGCTTTAATAATGGAACACTGGTCGCTTTAATAATGGAACACTAGTCACTTTAATAATGGAACACTGGTCACTTTAATAATGGAACACTGGTCAGTACATTACATTTACATTTAAGTCATTTAGCAGACGCTCTTATCCAGAGGAACACTAGTCACTTTAATAATGGAACACTAGTCACTTTAATAATGGAACACTGGTCGCGAATAATGGAACTGGTCACTTTAATAATGGAAACTTTTTAATAATAAACACTGGTCGCTTTAATAATGGAACACTGGTCACTTTAATAATGGAACACTGGTCACTTTAATAATGGAACACTGGTCACTTTAATAATGGAACACTGGTCCCTTTAATAATGGAACACTGGTCACTTTAATAATGGAACACTGGTCCCTTTAATAATGGAACACTGGTCCCTTTAATAATGGAACACTGGTCACTAATAATGGAACACTGGTCACTTTAATAATGGAACACTGGTCGCTTTAATAATGGAACCCTTGTCACTTTAATAATAGAACACTGGTCAGTTTAATAATGGAACATGGTCTTTAATAATTGAACTTTAAATAATAGAACACTGGTCACTTTAATAATGGAACACTTTAATAATAGGTCACTTTAATAATGGAACACCTTTAATAATGGAACACTGGTCACTAATAATGGAACACTGGCCATTTTAATAATGGAATACTGGTCAGCTTTAATAATGGAACACTGGTTGCTTTAATAATGGGAACACTAGTCACTTTAATAATGGAACACTGGTCCCTTTAATAATGGAACACTGGTCACTATAATAATGGAACACTGGTCGCTTTAATAATGGAACACTAGTCACTTTAATAATGGAACACTGGTCCCTTTAATAATGGAACACTGACCATTTAATATTGGAACACTGGTCACTTTAATAATGGAACACCGGTCACTTTAATAATGGAACACTGTCGCTTTAATAATGGAACACTGGTCGCTTAATAATGGAACACTGGTCGCTTTAATAATGGAACACTGGTCACTTTAATAATGGAACACTAGTCACTTTAATAATGGAACACTGGTCACTTTAATAATGGAACACTGGTCACTTTAATAATGGAACACTGGTCACTTTAATAATGGAACACTGGTCGCTTAATCATGGAACATTGGTCACTTTAATAATGGAACACTGGTCTCTTTAATAATGGAACTTGCCCCACATAATACTTTACTAATATACTGTATTCTATCTACTGTATTTTAGTCAGTACTGGGAGGACAGGTACTGGGAGGACAGGTGGTTTGGAGGACAGGGTGCTGGGAGGCAGGGTACTGGGAGGACAGGGTACTGGGAGGACAGGGTGATTTGAGGACAGGGTACTGGGAGGACAGGGTACTGGGAGGACAGGGTGATTTGAGGACAGGGTGATTTGAGGACAGGGTGATTTGAGGACAGGGTACTGGGAGGACAGGGTACTGGGAGGACAGAATGGGAGGACAGGGGTGGATTGAGGACAGGTGCTGGGAGGGCAGGCATTGGGAGGACAGGGCATTGGGAGGACAGGTTTCTGGGAGGACAGGGTACTGGGGAGGACAGGGTATACAGGGAGGACAGGGTACTGGGAAGACAGGGTACTGGGAGGACAGGGGCAAACGAGGACAGGGTGTTGGGAGGGCAGGGTACTGGGAGGACAGGGTACTGGGAGGACAGGGTACTGGGAGGGCAGGTACTGGGAGACAGGGTAAGCAGGGAGGACAGGGTACTGGGAGGACAGGGTACTGGGAGGACAGGGCAGGGAGGACAGGGTACAGGGAGGACAGGGTGCTGGGAGACAGGGCAATGGGGAGACAGGGGGTACTGGGAGGACAGGGTACTGGGAGGACAGGGTACTGGGAGGACAGGGTGATTTGAGGACAGGGTACTGGGAGGACAGGGTACTGGGAGGACAGGGTGCTGGGAGGGCAGGGGTACAGGGAGGGCAGGGTACTGGGAGGACAGGGTACTGGGAGGACAGGGTACTGGGATGATAGGGTACAGGGAGGACAGGGTACTGGGAGGACAGGGTACTGGGAGGACAAGGCGCTGTGTGTAATATACTGTAGATTTGATGAGGGGCTTTGAGGAAAGTGCCACGTTTATTAAGTCAAGCTATTATGTCTTGGCATGGTCGTGATGAATGCCACATGGGAGAATCAGAATTGAAGAGGTGGATGGGTACAGTACTGGTGGATCAGGACAGTAGAGGTGGATGGGTACAGTACTAGTGGATCAGGACAGTAGAGGTGGATGGGTACCGTACTGGAAGGTCAGGACAGTAGAGGTGGATGGGTACAGTACTGGTGGATCAGGACAGTAGAGGTGGATGGGTACAGTACTGGAAGGTCAGGACAGTAGAGGTGGATGGGTACAGTACTGGTGGATCAGGACAGTAGAGGTGGATGGGTACAGTACTGGTGGATCAGGACAGTAGAGGTGGATGGGTACAGTACTGGAAGGTCAGGACAGTAGAGGTGGATGGGTACAGTCCTGGAAGGCTTCGTCTTGTGTAAGTGTGTCTCCTCTTTCCCTGAACATGGCACCTTGGATCAGATAATGAACATCAGAGTGTCTAGTAAGACCTGGGAACTGTTACACTAAAGGCTAAGAAAGTACAGCTAACTCAAAGGTCTCGATATACAGTCACACACACACACACACACACACACACACACACACACACACACACACACACACACACACACACACACACACACACACACACACACACACACACACACACACACACACACACACACACACACACACTGCCACGTGGAGATGACCTTTAAGAGGTGCCAGACTCAGACACTGAGAAGCCTGCTGCCACCGTTGGAACTTACCTGGAAGAAAATTAATACACTCCAATAGCTAATATCAAAGGAAAATTAACAGGGAATGACAGAATATAGAGGGGAGGAGGAGGAGGAGGAGGAGGAGGAGGAGGAGGATGATGATGGAGGATGGAGGAGGAGGAGGAGGGAGGAGGAGGAGGAGGAGGAGGAGGAGGAGGATGGAGGAGGAGGAGGGAGGAGGAGGAGGAGGGAGGAGGATGGAGGAGGAGGATGGAGGAGGAGGAGGTGGAGGAGGAGGAGATGGAGGAGGAGGATGGAGGAGGAGGAGAAGGAGGAGGAGGATGGAGGAGGAGGGAGGATGGAGGAGGAGGAGAGGGAGGGATGGAGGGGAGGAGGAGGAGGAGGATGAGGAGGAGGAGGGATGGAGGAGGAGGAGGAGGATGAGGATGGAGGATGGAGGAGGAGGAGGAGGAGGAGGAGGAGGAGGAGGAGGATGGAGGAGGATGGAGGAGGAGGAGGAGGAGGAGGAGGGAGGAGGAGGAGGAGGGAGGATGGAGGAGGAGGAGGATGGAGGGAGGAGAGAGGAGGGAGGATGGAGGAGAGGAGGAGGATGGAGGAGGAGGGAGGATGGAGGAGGAGGAGAGGATGGGAGGAGGAGGAGGATGGAGGATGGAGGAGGAGGAGGGAGGAGGGAGGAGGAGGAGGAGGGAGGAGGAGGATGGAGGAGGAGGATGGAGGGAGGAGGGAGGATGGGAGAAGGAGGAGGAGGGGGGATGGAGGGAGGAGGAGGAGGAGGAGGAGGAGGAGGAGGAGGAGGAGGGAGGAGGAGGAGGGAGGAGGAGGATGGAGGAGGAGGGAGGATGGAGGAGGAGGATGGAGGAGGATGGAGGAGGATGGAGGGAGGAGGAGGAGGATGGAGGAGGAGGGATGGAGGATGGAGGAGGAGGATGGAGGATGGAGGAGGGAGATGAGGAGGAGGATGGAGGATGAGGAGGAGGAGGAGGAGGATGGAGGAGGAGGAGGGAGGAGGATGGAGGATGAGGAGGAGGATGATGAGGAGGAGGATGGAGGAGAGGATGGTGGTTGAGGAGGAGGATGGAGGAGGATGGAGGAGGATGGAGGATGAGAGGATGGAGGATGGAGGATGGAGGGGAGGATGAGGAGGGCAGGAGGATGGAGGATGGAAGAGGATGGAGGATGGAGGATGAGGAGAGGATGGAGGAGGAGTAGAGGTGGATGGAGGAGGAGGAGGGGATGGAGGAGGATGGGGGTGGAGGGAAGGAGGGGATGGAGGAGGAAGGAGGATGGAGGAGGATGGAGAATGGAGGAAGGAGGATGGAGGAGGGAGGAGAGATGGAGGGAAGTAGGATGGATGGAGGAGGATGGAGGATGGAGCGAGGAGGATGGAGGTGGAGCAGAGGAGGATGGGGAGGAGTAGGAGAGGGATGAAGGAGGATGGAGGATGGAGGATGGAGATGAGTGATGGAGGATGGAGGATGGAGGAAGAGTAGTAGGATGGAGGAGGAGGATGGAGGAGGATGGAACAGGAGGATGGAGGATGGAGGATGGAGGATGAGGAGATGAGGATGGAGGAGGAGATGGAGGATGGAAGGATGAGATGGGAGGATGAGGAGTGGATGAGGATGGAGGATGGAGGATGGATGGAGGATGAGTAGGAGGATGGGAGGAGGAGGGTGGAGGAGGAGGATGGGAGGAGGATGGAGGATGGGATGAAGATGGTGAAGATGGCAGATGAGGGATGGAGGAGGAGGTGATGGACAGGAGGACGTGGAGGTAGGAGGATGGAGGAGGATGGAGGAGGAGGAGGATGGAGGATGGAGGATGGAGGATGGAGGAGGTGAGGAGGAGGTGGATGGAGGAGGAGAATGGAGGAGGAAGATGGAGGATGGAGGACGGAGGAGGAGGATGGGAGAGGAGGATGATGGATGGAGGACGGAGATGGAAATGGATGGAGGAGGAGAATGGAGGAGGAGGATGTGAAGGAGGAGGATGGAGGATGGAGGAGGATGAGGGAGGAGGAGGATGGAGAAGGAGGATGGAGGATGGAGGAGGAGGCTGGAGGAGGAGGATGGAGGATGGAGGAGGAGGATGGAGGAGGATAGAGGATGGAGTATGGAGGAGTAGGAGGATGGAGGAGGGGGATGGAGGAGGTGGGATGGAGGAGGAGAAGGAGGAGTGATGGAGTGAGGATGAAGGATGGATGAGGAGGATAGATGATGGAGTGAGGAGGGTGGAAGGAGGCAGGAGGATGAGGGAGGAGGAGGAGGATGATCGAGGAGAATGGAGGAGGAGGGGATGGGAGGGACGGCGATGGGAGAGGAGGAGGTGATGGAAGGAGGAGGATGGCGGAGGAGGAGGATGGAGTAGAGGATGGAGGGATGGAGGAGGAGGATGGAGTAGGGAGGATGGTAGGAGGGCGGAGGAGGAGGAGCAGGCATGGAGGAGGGAGGAGGATGGAGGAGGATGGGAGGGAGGAGGATGGAGGAGGGAGGATGGGAGGGAGGAGGAGGAGGCATGGAGGAGGATGGTGAAGATGGCAGATGGAGGAGGGAGGGGGAGGGAGGGATGGAGGAGGGATGGAGGAGGGATGCTGAGGAGGAGGGGGAGAGGATGGCGGAGGGAGGAGGAGGATGGGGAGGAGGGAGGAGGGCGGGAGGAGGAGGATGGAGGGAGGATGGAGGATGGAGGGAGGAGGAGGCAGGATGGAGTAGGATGGGAGGATGGAGGAGGGAGGATGGAGAGGCTGGGAGGGATGGGAGGAGGGATGGAGTAGGAGCGATGGAGGAGGGGATGGAGGAGGTACGATGGAGGGAGGAGGAGGAGTGAGGATGAGGAGGAGAGGAGGATGAGGAGGTAGGAGGATGGAGTAGGGGAGGAGTAGGAGGATGGAGGAGGGAGATGGAGGAGGGATGGAGAGGAGGAGGAGGAGGATGGAGGAGGAGAAGGATGGATGAGGAGGGATAGACGATGGAGGAGGAGGGGGAGGGAGGACGTGTGAGGATG
>NW_026288994.1:0-1979 GCF_023373465.1 Oncorhynchus keta | reverse complement strand
CTCTCAACCATACATCTTTTCCCTCCTTACACTCACCCAATTCCTGGTGTTCTCCCTACTACACACCGCTACTGCCATCTTCCACCAGCCACCCTCCCCCTCTCCTATACAGCCTGATTCCCCAAAGCCCATCACCCGCACTCCACAGTGAGTGTGATCATACAGCTGACAAATAGCTTTTGTAAACATGGAACAGCAATATCCATGGCTGTATGAACACCGTTAAATTCCAGTTTCAAGACTGAGGAACACAAAGACGAAAATATGAATGGAATCATAACTTTATATGACAGGCAGTAAATCAAGTTATATCCCCCCAAGACAGACTATACAGAGTGATTTCATTCAAGACCTAAAACCCACAGTAGTGTGTACAGAAGAACCTCAGCAGCAGGGAATCTTTCCTCTTACCGCCGATCGTGCCAGTGTGTGTGTGACCGCCTTCAGTGTCTCCTCAGTGTATTCTGAGCCTCACAGCAAAGCTGACAGACAGGAGGTTTGGTCTCATCAGGCGGTCGCCAAGAGACTCCCTGCACTTTCCTGACTCCTGTTCAATTTGAATGCCCAGTCAGACAGAGGCAGATAGACAGAAGGCAGGCAGACAAAGACAGACGGGTGGGCAGATAGACAGATGAACAAATCATCTTTATTCTGCAAATATATTCACATTCTGTTAAAGGTCCCCAAAGCACACACATCCCTGGGTCGCTCCTCTTTTCAGTTCACTGCAGCTAGCGCCTGGAACAAGCTGCAACCAGCACTCAAACTGGACAGTTTTATCTCCATCTCTTCATTCAGACTCAATCATAGAAACTCTTCTGACAGTTGTGGCTGCTTTGTATAATGTATTGTCGTCTCTTCCTTCTTGACCTTTGTGCTGTTGACTTTGCCCAATGTTTGTACCATGTTTTTGTGCTGCTACCATGTTGTCATGTTGCTACCATGCTGTGTTGTCATGTGTTGCTGCCCTGCTATGTTGTCTAAGGTCTCCTATGCAGGGTTGTGTCTCTCTTCTTGTGATGTGTGTTTTGTTCTATATTTATTTATATATATATATATATATTTTTTTTTTTTTTTTTTTTTTTATCCCAGGCCCCTGTCCCTGCAGGAGGCATTTTGGTAGGCAGTCATTTTAAATAAAAATTTGTTCTTAACTGACCTGCCTAGATAAACAAAGGTTAAATAAAATAAAAATATTTAAATGTACAGGAATATGACTTGGTTAAATGGTGCTGCCACAAACAAACAGATGACAGCTTTGCACACTCTTGCCATTCTCTCAAATCAGCTTCATGAGGTAGTCACCTGGAATGCATTTAAATTAACAGGTGTGCCTTGTTAAAAGTTAATTTGTGGAATTTCTTTCCTTCATGCGTTTGAGCCAATCTGTTGTGACAAGGTAGGGGTGGTATACAGAAGATAGCCCTATTTGGTAAAAGACCAAGTCCATATTATGTCAAGAACAGCTCAAATAAGCCAAGAAAAAACGACAGTCCAACATTACATTAAGACATGAAGGTCAGTCAATCCGGAAGATTAAGAACTTTGAAAGTTTCTTCAAGTGCCGTCGCAAAAACCATCAAGCACTATGATGAAACTGGCTCTCATGAGGACCACCACAGGAAAGGAAGACCCAGAGTTACCTCTGCTGCAGAGGATACATTCATTAGTAACCAGACTCAGATTGCAGCCCAAATAAATGCTTCAGAGTTCAAGTAACAGACACATCTCAACATCAACTGTTCAGAGGAGACTGTGTGAATCAGGCCTTCATGGTCGAATTGCTGCAATGAAACCAGTAATAAAGTACACCAATAATAAGAAGAGACTTGCTTGGGCCAAGAAACACAAAATCTGTCCTTTGGTCCGATGAGCCCAAATTTGAGATTTTTTGTTCCGACCGCAGTGTCTTTGTCCAGGAACGCACAATCCCTCCTTTTATTTTTTATTTTACTAGGCAAGTCAGTTAAGAACAAATT
>NW_026288993.1:0-21226 GCF_023373465.1 Oncorhynchus keta | reverse complement strand
TCATGGTGTAGTGTCCTCTACAGTTACTACATCCACCCACTGGTGACCTCTGATGTATTGTCCTCCACAGTACCTATACCGATATTTTCTCTGTCTGTCTGCTTCATCAGTTAGTATCTGTCATTGTGCTGTCCAAAAGTAACCTTTATTTAACTCGGCAAGTCAGTTAAACCTCTTTGGGATAGGCGGGATGCAAATTTCTCAACTGGCCAATGCTTTTCGCGAAAACATAAGAAGCTATTATCTTATAGCCTGCACCATCTGCACCAGCAGTAAACAAAGGAGTTAGCATATTTCAACCCTACAGGCGCTACACAAACGCTGAAATAAAATATAAAACATGCATTACCTTTGACAAGCTTATTTTGTTGGCACTCCAATATGTCCTATAAATATCACAATAGGTACTTTTGTTCGATTAATTCCGTCCATATATATCCAAAATGTCCATTTATAAAGCGCATTTGATCCAGAAAAAAACAGCTTACAAAAACGCAACGTCACTACAAAATATTTCAAACGATGCCTATAAACTTTGCCAAAATATTTCAAACTACTTTTGTAATACAAATTTAGGTATTTTTAAACGTTAATAATCGATCAAATTGTAGACGGGTCTTTCTGTGTTCAATACAGGAATGAAAACAAACCAGCGCTGCTTTTCACGTCTTGCACAACTCACAAAAGTGTCCCCAGTTCCGAGTTGGCCTACTTCTTCATTGCACAAAGGAATAACCTCAACCAAATTCCAAAGACTGGTGGAATACAGGGGGAAGCGGTAGGAACTGAAAACAGGTTCCTATGAAATATCCCTTGGCAAAGACAACCCAGGGAACGGAGAGGGCTAAAAAAACTAATCTGAACAGTTTGTCCTCTGGGTTTTGCCTGCTACATAAGTTCTGGTATACTCACAGACATGATTCAACATTTTAGAAACTTCAGAGTGTTTTCTATCCAAATCTATGAATAATATGCATATCTTATATTCTTGGCATGAGTAGCAGGAAGTTGAAATTGGGCACGCTATTTATCCAAAAGTGAAAATTCTGCCCCCTAGCCCAAGAGGTTTTAAGAACAAATTCTTATTTGTAATGACGGCCTAAACCGGCCAAACCTGAATGATGCTGGGCCAATTGTGCGCCGCCCTATGGGACTCCCAATCACGGCCGGTTGTGATACAGCCTGGATTCAAACCAGGGATGTCTGTAGTGACACCTCAATCACTGAGATGCAGTGTCTTAGACCGCTGTGGCACTCAGGAGCCCCACTCATACTACACAAGACGAAGACACAAAAGAAGTGAGAATTATTTATAAAATATACATGTTTTATTATAGATATAAAATGTAACAGTAACTGTTAAATATAACAGATGTGATCAATGATCTGATCATACACAAGACCTTTATGAATAAAAAGGGTTAAAACATGTGATTTCTGATGCTCATACAACAAGATTATACCATTAAACTCTGCCAACACAGATGATTTCATATACAAATAGGTTATGTAAAATAATAAACTAGGTGGTTCCAGCCCTGAATGCTGATTGGCTGACAGCTGTAGTATGTCGGTATGACAATAAATCATATTTTTACTGTTCTAATTATGTTCTAATTATGTTTGTAACCAGTTTATAATAGCAATAAGGCTCCTCAGGGGTTTGTCATATGTGGCCAATATACCATGGCTCAGGGCTGTGTCCAGGTGCTCCACATTGTTTATATCCTTCATATATTATACTTTTCAGCACAGAGAAATGTCTGATAAAATTCAGGTAGTTGGATAAACTTAGAGATAGCAGTGTTCCAGCACGTTTGCATTCTCCTCCGTCAATGAAGACAGCAACACAAACTCTTCGTCCCGTGTAGCCTTGTGATGAACACTATTCCTATGACCTTTTCTTCTTCAATTGTTCCGCTCTCTCCCTGTAGAGAAGAAATAAAGTTATGTCATCCATTTCTTATACCATCGTTTTACCTAATATCCTTATGATAAACCCTAAACACACTGTCAGTATAATTCAATTCCATGGAACCAAATCATTTTATCCTGAATAAATATGAATGAATTCTTACCTCAGCTTGCGAACAGCTTTCATAACCCAGCCCTTGGTGGGATCCACACATGGGAATCTCCCTCTGACAGTGTGGAAACTGGAAGAGAACATGTTGAAGAGACAACATCAGTCAATCATCAGTGCTTTATAGGCTTACATCTCTATAACATCACATCGCAAATGAATCAATGCAACTAGCATCAAGTTATCAAATTGTTTTACTTCTGTTGTACATTTATTTTATACTTAATGATATACTTAAATTGAAGAAATACTACATGTGTTACAATGAATCTTTTCATTTTACTTGCAATTTGTCCCAGTTCTACTGTTAGGCCTTCCAGAGTCACTCACATGATGGCATCAATGTTGCACCCGTCAATCACTGTCTGTACGGAAAAGCCACGGATGAGAGGAATGTCTATCCTACCCTGGGAGTAACTCGTACAACAGCCTCTAGGAAAACCTATTGAGCAAAAAAGACAAGAAACTTTATCTTGTAAAGCAATTCAAAAACACCATTTGCAAAAACAAGGAGAGGGAGACAGAGGCAGGCAGACAGACAGACGGACTGAGACAAAACTTTCACATCCAATATTGACCTTGTTTAGCTGCAGAAACCTCGACAGCAAACAGTCCCACAGTCAGGAGCACGAGCAGCACAATAACAGGGGCTCTGATCTGGGCCATCTCTTCTTCTGTGGTGCTGTGATGTGATGAGCTGCTGTCTTCAGACAAAGAGCTTCAGTGGCTGTGTGAGGTCCTATTCCTCACCAGAGCCATATATATACTCCTGGTGCAGGTAGAGGCTTATTCTCTGAGAGGGAGAAATGGGCTTTCCTTTCCACGCCTTAAAACCAAAGTTCCACGGCAGAATTTCCCCATCACATTCCCCAATGAGCAAAAAGGGAAACAAGATTCTTGAACGGAACAAGAGGGAGAATGTTTGAACAACTTTTACATGTTTATTTACATACAGCATTTATTCTGAGCTGATTGAAATGCACAACAATATTAGTGTACCTAAATGATTGTACCTTTGTTGAAGTCTCCTGGGTTAAGGAATACATTTTGGGATTATGTTAAGTGAGTTTGTGTTTTATATTATATCTCAGTATTTCATTATTCTGGTACTGGGGACCCAAAGGGTTTAGTTTTGCACTACACACCTGATTCCACTAATTACCTCATCATCAAAACCCTGCTCAGACGTTGCATGCATCAACCAATGGTTGTGTGGGATGTCATCGACCGTGCTGTCAAGCACCAGATTGCTATAACATGACATGTGGTTAGTTCATACTTAAAATACCTATCCAGGCTTTGTAAGATCTAGCAGGCATCAGCAACACCTGGGCAGAGGAACACTCCCAATGATTAGTGGAATCAGGTGTCTCGTGCTTCGGCAATAACAGAAAAGTGCACACCTTTTGGGTCCCCATTAAGAAACACAGTTCTATCCTATGATCCTATATGAACTAGTTATAAATACAAGGAGTGTAGGGTGAATTACATGCCAACCACTGTACCTCAATTGAACATTATATCAATTCTATATTATAATGTCCTTTAACCCTCATAACCAAAGGATGTGGGAGATGTGTCAATCATATAAAAACCTTTGTATTTTGATTCAGACAGAGAATAACTGTGATCTCAAATGAATAGCCTGTTTACACACCCATTCATCAATCTAAGTGGCAGTAAATAAAATCCCCATCAAAATACGTCAGTTTAAATTAGAGATATCAGATTTTGAATGAGCTGCTTCTCAATCCACCACATCTACATATGCAGTGAAAGATGTCAGACCATGATAATTCCCAAAATCTGTCTTCTCACAAAAATATCTGTAGCATCTGAATGGTTTTCCAGATCTCTGTTTTGATCTACGTCCCCCAGAAGTAACACTGATGTGTCAACTTCTGTCTGTAGTATCTGAACCGTTTGGACTAGAAACTAATACTCCACTAATACCACACTGACTCTCACCAACACAATGGTGTTCTCCGTTTTTCTCTACGAGGCCCCACAAGTGTCACGGGACTCATCTGAAGGTACCAACACAAATGAATAGACATATGGAGGTAGTTTTGTGCCACCAAAAACATGGGGATAAATATGTATCCCAAAAAACCTAAATATTTCCTGAGTTTTCTCACATGTCCTAGATATATAGGACAGAAGCTTTTAGGGGTTTTAACACCTTTGCTGTGGTTATGTGTGTATGTGTAACCATGTACCATGTATGTGTAACCATGTACCCACATCAGTGAAACCACCACAGATCATATCATAGAACATACTGTATGTACAGTTATCAGATGTATCAGTTGGTCTAGGAGGAAACACAGTGCATTGTGCGCCACACAGAGGAGGCTGATGGAAGGAGCTATAGGAGGACGGGCTCATTCTAATGGCCAAAATGGAATTGATGAAATGGTCCCAAACACATCAAACACATGGAAACAACGTGTTTGACTCTTTTCTATTGATTCCATTCCAACCATTACAATGAGCCTATCCTCCTAAAGCCCCTCTCACCAGCCTCCTCGAGCGCCACAGTGATAAAGTCTATTGAGTCAAACCATGGAACTGCCCCTGTTTATGTCCTATGAAGCTGTGAAAGGGCACATTTGGGGTGGTGATATTTATAAAAAAATATGTGATGAGTTAGATATCAACCAAACCAGAGAATCACCACAGAACCAGTAAAGAACTTTAATTTCACCACAGGGTGTTGCACTGAGGATGAGCAAGAACTTTTCTTTACAAGACGTATGACAACAATGATGACATAATGACCCCAGGGCTCTGAGTTGTAATTCCTAATTCTACAGCTCTGACTGATGGTCAACATTCTATACTAGAGGAACACTCCTCTAACCTGTTCAGCAGGGAATTTCAAATGGCGAATGTGAAGGGGAACTTTCAGGTGTGACTTTGTTTGGGTAGTAAATACACACAGCAGGGAAATACAAGAGGAATTCAATCTCCTATCTGATCAATCTAATTGTCATGTCTGTGTGTGTCTGTGTCTTTGTGTGTGTGACTGAGACCTCGTGCACTGAAGTACGTGGATGTGGGCTGTTTGGTGTAGCTTGTCTTGATAATATGGTTATTTTCTAGGTCAGAGGAACACAGAATGTGTTGAGGCCTCAAGTCAAATGGGGAAAAGTGTTTCTGTGACAACTAAAGAGGTCACGATGAAGGAGTTTTAACAGTTCCTCTTCAGTTGTTGCATCATAACTGTGTCCCTGTGACAACCTCAACCTTTTCCCCCTTGAGTTTGTCACAATGCATTAATTGGGACATTATCATGTTTATATGAATATTGAGACATTTAACACACTGGTGCTGTTTTTTTGCAATGTATAACCTCACACAACTACCATGCGAAAAACCTGGGACAAAGTGGGAGGATCCTCTACATTCATAGAACAATTGAAGACCACTTCAATGAGCTGAGGAGATGAGTAAAAGTTGAACTCTCACACCCACTGATAGTTGCTTAATATAATATAGAACTCAAAGGATTCCTGCAATTCAGAAGTTCATGTTTCATATCATTAGCTCTTATTACAGTAAGATGAGATACATGGAAAGTACAGTGTCTTCAGAAAGTAACTACACCCCTTGATTTTGAACCACATTTTGTTGTGTTACAACCTGCATTTAAAATGGATCAAATGTAGATTTTGTGTCACTGGCCTACACACAATACCCCAAAATGCCAAAGTGTAATTGTGTTTTCAGATTTTTTCAACAAATGATTAGAAAAGGAGACAATAAGTATTCAACCCCTTTGTTATTGCCAGCCTTAATAAGATCAGGAGTACGTTTGTGCTAACAACTCACAGAATAAGTTGCATGGACTCGCTCTGTGTGCAATAATAGTGTTCAACATGATTTTTGAATGACAACCTCATCTCTGTACCCCACATACAATTATGCTTAAGGCCTCTCAGTTGAATTGTGAATTTCAAACACAGATTCAACTACAAAGACCAGGGAGGTTTTCCAATGCCTCCCAAAGAAGAGCTCCTATTGCTAGATGGGTCAAAATAAAATAAAAAACAGACATTGAATATCCCTTTGAGCATGGTGAAGTTATTAATTACAATTTGGATGGTGTATCAATACACCCAGTCACCACAGAGATACAGGCGTCCTACCTAACTCAGTTTCCGGAGAGGACGGAAACCACTCAGGGATTTCACCATGAGGCCAATAGTGAATAATAGTTGAATAATGGCTGTGAAAGGAGAAAACTGAGGATGGATCAATATTGTAGTTACTCCACAATACTAACCTGTAAGGACAGACGCTGGGAGACGGGAAGCAAGTACAGGGAGCGAATATTTAATCAGTAATGGACATGAAACAAAACAAGGCCAGTGTCTGGACAAGAGGAACACAATCACATCAATGCTGAAAGGGGAAGAAACTGAGGAAGTGACAGATATAGGGGAGACAGTCAATAAGGTAATAGAGTCCAGGTGAGTCCCATGAAGTGCTGATGCACGTAACGATGGTGACAGGTGTGCGTAATGATGGTGACAGGTGTGCGTAATGATGGTGACAGGTGTGCGTAATGATGGTGACAGGTGTGCGTAATGATGGTGACAGGTGTGCGTAACAGGTGATGGTGACAGGTGTGTGGTAATGATGGTGACAGGTGTGCGTAATGATGGTGACAGGTGTGCGTAATGATGGTGACAGGTGTGCGTAATGATGGTGACAGGTGTGCGTAATGATGGTGACAGGTGTGCGTAATGATGGTGACAGGTGTGCGTAATGATGGTGACAGGTGTGCGTAATGATGGTGACAGGTGTGCGTAATGATGGTGACAGGTGTGTGATGGTGACAGGTGTGCGTAATGATGGTGACAGGTGTGCGTAATGATGGTGACAGGTGTGCGTAATGATGGTGACAGGTGTGCGTAATGATGGTGACAGGTGTGCGTAATGATGGTGACAGGTGTGCGTAATGATGGTGACAGGTGTGCGTAATGATGGTGACAGGTGTGCGTAATGATGGTGACAGGTGTGCGTAATGATGGTGACAGGTGTGCGTGATGGTGACAGGTGTGCGTAATGATGATGGTGACAGGTGTGCGTAATGATGGTGACAGGTGTGCGTAATGATGGTGACAGGTGTGCGTAATGATGGTGACAGGTGTGTAATGTGGTGACAGGTGTGAATGATGGTGACAGGTGTGCGTAATGATGGTGACAGGTGTGCGTGAAGGTGATGGTGACAGGTGACAGGTGTGTAATGATGGTGACAGGTGTGCGTAATGATGGTGACAGGTGTGCGTAATGATGGTGACAGGTGTGCGTAATGATGGTGACAGGTGTGCGTAATGATGGTGACAGGTGTGCGTAATGATGGTGACAGGTGTGCGTAATGATGGTGACAGGTGTGCGTAATGATGGTGACAGGTGTGTGTAATGATGGTGACAGGTGTGCGTAATGATGGTGACAGGTGTGCGTAATGATGGTGACAGGTGTGCGTAATGATGGTGACAGGTGTGCGTAACGATGGTGACAGGTGTGATGGTGACAGTGTGCGTAACGATGGTGACAGGTGTGCGTAATGATGGTGACAGGTGTGTGTAATGATGGTGACAGGTGTGCGTAATGATGGTGACAGGTGTGCGTAATGATGGTGACAGGTGTGCGTAATGATGGTGACAGGTGTGCGTAATGATGGTGACAGGTGTGCGTAATGATGGTGACAGGTGTGCGTAATGATGGTGACAGGTGTGCGTAATGATGGTGACAGGTGTGCGTGATGGTGACAGGTGTGCGTATGGTGACAGGTGTGCGTAATGATGGTGACAGGTGTGCGTAATGATGGTGACAGGTGTGCGTAATGATGGTGACAGGTGTGCGTAATGATGGTGACAGGTGTGCGTAATGATGGTGACAGGTGTGCGTAATGCAGGTAATGATGGTGACAGGTGTGCGTAATGATGGTGACAGGTGTGCGTAATGATGGTGACAGGTGTGCGTAATGATGGTGACAGGTGTGCGTAATGATGGGACAGGTGCCAGGTGGCGTAATGATGGGCCGCCTGGCGCCCGAGTGCCAGAGAGGGGAGCGGGAGCAGGCGTGACATAACTTAAATGACAGAAAGAAATTCACTTTTAATAATTACATGTTAATAATGTTTACATATTTGCATTACTCATCTCATATGTATTTATTTACATTTATTCTATACTATCTAAATTTCATCTTAGTCTATGGAACAGCCACTCAATAATGATCTAAATTGCACATCCATATATTTATATATTGATTATTCCATTCCACCATTGGGAAGCCAGAGCAGCAAACAGTTTTGACTGGCTGTGTTTCAGTGGTAGTTGTTGTTGTTTGAATTGTTAAATATTGCTTGTTAGATATTACTGCAGCTGTCAGAACTAGAGAACTTGCACAAGCATTTTGCTAAACTTGCAAATAACATCTGCTAACCATGTGTATGAACCTACAGACCAATACATTTATTTTACCTTTATTTAACTGGGCAAGTCAGTTAGGAAGAACAAATTCTTATTTTCATCCATGACGGCCAGACATGCAGGAACAGTGGGTTAACTGCCTGTTCAGGGAGCAGAACAGAGCCAGACTTTGTACCTTGTCAGAGCTCTGGGGACTTGAACTTGCAACCTTCCGGTTACTAGTAGGACCAACGCTCTAACCACTAGGCATCTTAGCCTAGTGGTCCATATAATCATTCCTTACGTAGATTTGTGTGTTTCAGGTAGTTACAGCGGTGAATCTTTCTGGGTCCCTAAGAGCTTTGCACACCTGGAACCATTTTACAATATTTATTTTACCATTATTTAACTGGGCAAGTTTAAATATTCTTCAGCCCTCTGGGTTAACTGTTGGTTTGTTGATCATTGCAAGACAGTCATTTTGAAGTCTTGTCATAGATTTTCAAGGTGATTTAAGTCCAAACTGTAAATATTCTTCCCTGGTAAGAACATTCAAGACAGTCATTTTGAAGTCTTGTCATAGATTTTTACAGTTGATTTAAGTCCAAACTGTAACTAATCACAACAGACTAAATGTGTTTGAATTGAACAATCAAACTTCTTTTAAGGCTACTTGTACATTACATCACATCGTCACACAATCCCAACGTTACGTAATCCTCTATTATACAATGATAACGTCTCCCTTAGAATTTTGCTGACATGCATTTTTTTTTACCATAATTTAACTAGGCTGTCACGCCTTGGTCATTGTATTTTGTGTTTTCGTTGTATATTTGTTCAGGCCAGGGTGTGACATGGGTTTATTTAGTTGTCGTATTGGGTTTTTTGTAGGCATGGGGATTGTGGTTGATTAGGGGTGTGTCTAGTTTAGGCTTGGCTGCCTGAGGCGGTTCTCAATCAGAGTCAGGTGATTCTGGTTGTCTCTCTATTTAGGTAGCCTGTGTTTCACTGTGTATTTCGTGGGTGATTGTTCCTGTCTCTGTGTAGTTGTTCACCAGACAGTTTAGTTTTTCACGTTCCGTTTGTTGTTTTTGTATTTGAATAGTTATTTCATGTATCGCTCTTCTACATTAAAGACATGAGTAACCACCACACTGCATTTCGGTCCGACTCTCTTTTTCGACAAACGAAGAACGCCGTTACATAGGCAAGTCAGTTAAGAACAATTTCTTATTTTCAATGACGGCCAAGGAACAGTGGGTTAACTGCCTTGTTCAGGGGCAGAATGACAGATTTGTACTTCGTCAGCTCGGGGATTTGAACTTGCAACCTTTCAAATACTAGCCCAATGCTCTAACCACTAGGCTACCCTGCCTCATCATTGTATAGTTGCCATAAATTCTTAATCCGGGCCCAGAGTGGAAGGGAGTTTACCAAGGTACCAACAATGTGACCTATGTGTCAAACTTCCCTGACCCAAATACATGTCAAGACTGAAGTTTCCACCTTGTTCCACAACCACTGGGTCTGCGGTCCAGAAAAGGGCATCATATTTCCAACTGAGAAAGTATTTAAACTAGAATTCCAGATCATTGGATCAGATCATCTTGGAATCTCATTCTGAGGAGAGAGTTCCAGGTATCTGTTGAACTTCACTACCTGCCTCGACCTCTGAAGCTGACAAGATGGCAAAGCTTGCTGTGACTCTCTCTACTCTGCTGCTGCTGTTGTTGGCACTGATGACTCTGGGTGAAACTAGTAAATAGGACAGGAACTGTCATCTAATGTGCTGTTTGCTACCATCAGTGTCAAAGCAAATCAAATCAAAGTTTATTTGTTACGTTCGCCGAATACACCTTTTGAAATGCTTACTTACAAGCCCTGATCAACAGTGCAATTTTTCAGTAAAAAATAGGTATTAGGTGAACAAGAGATACGTAAAGAAATAAAAATATCAGTAAAAGACAGTGAATAATAAAAGTAGTGACGCTATAACAAGGCTATATACAGTAGGAAGGCTGTATACAGTAGCGAGTTTATATACAGTAGCGAGGCTATATACAGACACTGATTAGTCAGGCTAATTGAGGTAGTATGTACATGAATGTATAGTTAAAGTGGCTATGCATACATGATAAACAGAGAGTAGCAGCAGCGTAAAAGAGGGGTTGGGGGAACAATGCAAAGAGTCCGGGTGGCCATTTGATTACTTGTTCAGGAGTCTTATGGCTTGGGGTAAAAGCCCCCTCCAAAGGTGCGGACTCCGGCCTCAAAACTGAACCTATAGGGAGAGTCCGGGTGGGCATCTACTGGGGGCTCGGTGGGGGCTCCGGTGCGGGACGCAGACCCCGCTCCACTTGAGGCCCCCCACTTCGGTGGCGCCTCTGGTGCAGAGGGATAGTCGCCGGGACCTCCGGACCGTAGATCGTCGCCAGAGGCTCTGGACTGGGAACCCTCTCTGGACTGAAGGCTCTGGACTGGGAACCCCGCTGAAGGCTCTGGACTGGGAACCCTTCTGGACTGGGAACCCCCCGAAGGCTCCGGACTGGGAACCCTCGCCGCAGGCTCTGGACTGGGAACCGACCGTCTGCCAGAACCCCGCCGAAGCGCCTGGGACTGGGAACCCCGTCGCCTCCCGGAGGGAACTCTGGACTGGGGAACCGTCGCTGGAGGCTCCTCTTCGCTGGATCATCACTGGAGGCTTTGTGCCATGGATCATTTTCCTGGATCATCACTGCAGGCTCGGGCCATGGATCATCACTACAGGCTTAGGCCATGGATCATCACTGGAGGCTTAGTGCCATGGATCATTACTGGAGGCTTCGTGCCTTGGATCATCACTGGAGGCTTTGGGCCATGGATCATCACTGGAGGCTTCATGCCATGGATCATCACTGGAGGCTTTGTACGTGGAGCCGGAACAGGTCTCATCGGACTGAGGAGACGTACTAGAAGCCTGGTGCGTGGAACTGGAACAGGTCTCACGGACTGGGGAGATGCACTGGACGCCTGGTGCGTGGAGCAGGCACCGGATACACTGGGCCGTGGAGGCGCACTGGAGGTCTCGAGCGTAGAGCTGGCACAACCCGTCTTGGCTGGATGCTTACTTTTCGGGGCACTGGCACAGGACGCACTGGGCAGTGAAGGCGCACCGGAGACACAGTACACAGAGCCGGCGCAGGATATCCTGGGCCGAAGAGACGCACCGGAGACCAGGAGCGCAGAGCCGACACCATCCGACCTGGTTGAATGCCCACTCTAGCACGGCAAATGCGAGGAGCTGGCACAGAGCGCACCGCTGTGAATGCGCACTGGAGACACAGTGTGCCACGGTGACCAGTCACACTCTCCCTACGGTTAGCACGGAAAATTGGCTCAAGTCTGTGTTGGACTTGGTGTAGGCTAGCCTGTGTTGGGGTTGGTGTAGGCTAGCCTGTGCTGGGCTTGGTGTAGGCTAGCCTGTGTTGGGATTTGTGTAGGCTAACCTGTGCTGGGCTTGGTGTAGGCTAGCCTGTGTTGGGATTGGTGTAGGCTACCCTGTGCTGGGCTTGGTGTCAGCTAGCCTGTGTTGGGCTTGGTGTAGGCTAGCCTGTGCTGAGCTTGGTGTAGACTAGCCTGTGTTGGGCTTGGTGTAGGCTAGCCTGTGTTGGGATTGGTGTTGGCTAGCCTGTGTTGGGCTTGGTGTAGGCTAGCCTGTGCTGAGCTTGGTGTAGGCTAGCCTGTGCTGGGCTTGGTGTAGGCTAGCCTGTGTTGGGATTTGTGTAGGCTAACCTGTGCTGGGCTTGGTGTAGGCTAGCCTGTGTTGGGATTGGTGTAGGCTACCCTGTGCTGGGCTTGGTGTCAGCTAGCCTGTGTTGGGCTTGGTGTAGGCTACCCTGTGCTGGGCTTAGTGTGTAGACTAGCCTGTGCTGAGCTTGGTGTAGACTAGCCTGTGTTGGGTTTGGTGTAGGCTAGCCTGTGTTGGGATTGGTGTTGGCTAGTCTGTGTTGGGCTTGGTGTAGGCTAGCCTGTGCTGAGCTTGGTGTAGACTAGCCTGTGTTGGGCTTGGTGTAGGCTAGCCTGTGTTGGGATTGGTGTAGGCTAGCCTGTGCCCACGTTTCACACCTTTCCCACACAGGGCTAATGCAGTCATGTTTGCTGGTTAGGCTAATTCTACATTAATGAAATGATTTCAGCATGAGGAGAGGAAGAAAACAACTCATTGAATCATACTAAAGACTGCATTATCATTGAAACATGACAAAAGAAGCCTACGTTGATAATAACTTATTGACCACCATATCTTCTCTAGGGTAGGGGGCAGCATTGGGAATTTTGGATGAAAAGCATGCCCAAATTAACCTGCCTACTACTCAGCCATAAAAGCTAGAATATGCATATAATTAGTATATATGGATAGAAAACACTCTGAATTTTCTAAAACTGTTTGAATGATGTCTGTGTGTATAACAGAACTCCTATGGCAGGCAAAAACCTGAGAAAAAATCCAACCAGGGAGTGGGAAATCTGAGGTTTGTAGTTTTTCAACTCTTTGGCCTATCGAATACACAGTGTCAATGGGGTCATATTGCACTTCCTAAGGCTTCCACTAGATGTCAACAGTCTTTAGAACCTTTGATGCTTCTACTGTGAAGTGGGGGCAAATGAGAGGGAATGAGTCAGAGGTCTGTCAGAGAGCTCAGTCTCGCACGTTCACGTGATAGTTAGCATGCGTTCCATTGCATTTCTACAGACAAAGGAATTCTCCGGTTGGAACATTATCGAAGGTTTATGTTAAAAACATCCTAATGACTGATTCTGTACTTCGTTTGACATGTTTCTACAGACTGTAACGGAACTTTTTGACTTTTCGTCTGCTCCTAGTGATCGCGTGTCATGAATTTAGAATACTGGGCTGAACGCGCTAACAAAAAGGAGGTATTTGGACATAAATTAAGGACTTTATCGAACAAAACAAACATTTATTGTGGAACTGCGATTCCTGGGAGTGCTTTCTGATGAATATCATCAAAGGTATGTGAATATTTATAATGCTATTTCTGACTTCTGTTGACTACACAACATGGTGGATATCTGTTTGGGTTGTTTTGGTCTCTGAGCGCTGTACTCAGATTATTGCATGGTTTGCTTTTTCCGTGAAGTTTATTTGATATCTGACACAGCTCGTGCATTAAGGAGAAGTGGATCTAAAATTCCATGCATAACAGTTGTATCTTTTAGCAATGTTCATTATGAGTATTTCTGTAAGTTCATGTGGCTCTCTTAAAAATCACCAGATGTTTTGGAACTACTGAACATGTATTGTGTAACATGAAGTCCTATGCGTGTCATTTGATGAAGATCATCAAAGGTTAGTGATTCATTTTATCTCTATTTCTGCTTTTTGTGACTCCTCTCTTTGGCTGGAAAAATGGCTGTGTTTTTCTGTGACTTGGCTCTGGCCTAACATAATGGTTTGGTTTGCCTTCGTCGTAAAGCCTTTTTGAAATCGGACACTGTGCCTGGTTATACAACAAGTGAATCTTTAAAATGGTGTAAAATACTTGTATGTTTGAGGAATTTTAATTATGGAATGTATTTCTGTTGTTTTCTGAGCGTCCCACGTACCCTAGAGAGGATATATTATTGATTAAATTCTGTATCAATGAATGAAAAAGAAAATATGGTTATGAGACTCGCTGGGCTGTCCACGTGTAACATGAATGCTCACGGCAGATGTTGGATCAATATCCACCTTCGTGACATGGCACGCAGGCACACACACACACACACACACACACACACACACACACACACACACACACACACACACACACACACACACACACACACACACACACACACACACACACACACACACACACACACACACACACACACACACAAAGAAGTTATTAAGAACCTGGTTCAAGGAGAACCCTTTTGGGTTCCATGTACAACCCTTTCCACAGAGGGTTCAACATGGAACCCAAAATGGATCTATGTGGAAATAAAAAGGGTTCTTGGTGATAGGGATGAAGAGAGAGAGAGGAAGAGAGGGAGAGAGGGAAAGGAGGTAGAGAGAGAAATGGGGAGAGAGGGAAGGAGAGAGATGGTGATAGGGATGAAGAGAGAGAGAGGAAGAGAGACGGTTAGGGGGAGAGAGGGAAAGGAGGTAGAAAGGGGGAGAGAGGGAAGGAGAGAGATGGTGATAGGGATGAAGAGAGAGAGAGGAAGAGTGGGGAGAGGGAAAAGGAGGTAGAGATGGGGAGAGAGGGAAGGAGAGAGATGGTGATAGGGATGAAGAGAGAGAGAGGAAGAGAGGGGTTAGGGGGGAGAGGGAAAAGGAGGTAGAGAGAGAAATGGGGAGAGAGGGAAGGAGAGAGATGGTGATAGGGATGAAGAGAGAGAGAGGAAGAGAGGCGGTTAGGGGGAGAGAGGAAAAGGAGGTAGAGAGAGAAATGGGGAGGAGAGGAAGGAGAGAGATGGTGATAGGGATGAAGAGAGAGAGAGGAAGAGAGACGGTTAGGGGGAGAGAGGGAAAAGGAGGTAGAGAGAGAAATGGGGAGAGAGGGAAGGAGAGAGATGGTGATAGGGATGAAGAGAGAGGAAGAGACGGTTAAGAGAGAAAGGAGGTAGAGGAGAAATGGGGAGAGAGGGAAGGAGAGATGGTGATAGGGATGAAGAGAGAGAGGAAGAAATTAGGGGAGAGAGGGAAAAGGGAAGAGAAATGGGGAGAGAGGGAAGGAGAGAGATGGTGATAGGGATGAAGAGAGAGAGAGGAAGAGAGACGGTTAGGGGGAGAGAGGGAAAAGGAGGTAGAGAGAGAAATGGGGAGAGAGGGAAGGAGAGAGATGGTGATAGTGATGAAGAGAGAGGAGGAAGAGAGACGGTTAGGGGGAGAGAGGGAAAGGAGGTAGAGAGAGAAATGGGGAGAGAGGGAAGGAGAGAGATGGTGATAGGGATGAAGAGAGAGAGATGGGGAGAGAGAAAAGAGAGAGGGAAGGAGAGATGGTGATAGGGATGAAGAGAGAGAGAGGGAAGGAGAGAGATGGTGATAGGGATGAAGAGAGAGAGAGATGGTGATAGGGATGAAGAGGGAAGGAGAGATGGTGATAGGGATGAAGAAGAGAGAGATGGGGAGAGATGGTGATTGGGATGAAGAGACGGAGAGAGATTAGATAGGGATGAAGAAGAGAGAGATGGGGAGAGATAGAGGTGAAGAGAGAGAAGGATGGGATAGGGGTGGAAGAGAGAGAGGAAGGAGAGAGATGGTGATAGGGATGAAGAGAGAGAGAGGGAAGGAGAGAGATGGTGATAGGGATGAAGAGAGGGAAAAGATGGTGATAGGGATGAAGAGAGTGAAGGAAGGAGAGATGGTGATAGGGATGAAGAGAGAGAGGGAAGGAGAGATGGAGATAGGGATGAGAGTGAGAGGGAAGGAGAGAGATGAAGGGATGAAGAGAGAGATGGGGAGAGATGGTGATAGGGATGAAGAGAGAGAGAGGAAGGAGAGAGATTGTGGGATAAGGAGATAGAAGAGAGAGATGATAGGGATGAAGGGAGAGATGGTGATTGGGATGAAGAGAGAGGGGAAGAGATGGTGATAGGGATGAAGAGAGAGAGAGATGGGGAGAGATGGTGATAGGGATGAAGAGAGAGAGGGAAGGAGAGAGATGGTGATAGGGTGGAAGAGAGAGAGAGGGAAGGAGAGAGATGGTGATAGGGATGAAGAGAGAGAGGGAAGGAGAGAGATGGTGATAGGGATGAAGAGAGAGAGGGAAGGAGAGAGATGGTGATAGGGATGAAGAGAGTGAGAGGGAAGGAGAGAGATGGTGATAGGGATGAAGAGAGAGAGGGAAGGAGAGAGATGGTGATAGGGATGAAGAGAGAGAGAGGGAAGGAGAGAGATGGTGATAGGGATGAAGAGAGAGATAGGGAAGGAGAGAGATGGTGATAGGGATGAAGAGAGAGAGAGGGAAGGAGAGAGATGGTGATAGGGATGAAGAGAGGGAGAGATGGTGATAGGGATGAAGAGAGAGGGAAGGAGAGAGATGGTGATAGGGATGAAGAGAGAGATAGGGAAGGAGAGAGATGGTGATAGGGATGAAGAGAGAGAGGGGAAGGAGAGAGAATAGGATGAAGGAGAGAGAAGGAGAGAGATGGTGATAGGGATGAAGAGAGAGGAGAGATAGGGAAGGAGAGAGATGGTGATAAGGATGAAGAGAGAGAGAGGGAAGGTGAGAGATGGTGATAGGGATGAAGAGAGAGAGAGAGAGAGCATTTCCATCAGCATGTTTGGCTGCATGTCTGTTATGGTTGAGTTGACACACCGGGTCAATAACAGTTGTAATGAGTTTTGGTTCATGTTTCTGAATTGTGATTTCCATCTCTATCTGAGATGCAGAGTACATGGTGTTTTCATACCTCAGACGTTTGATATTCCTATTTAATTGTCCAATGGACTTGGCCTAACAAATATATTCGGTTTGGCAAATATGAAGATAACTATGTATTTTCTTCCTGTAAATTGACCAATATGTTAATACTAGCTGCACCCAGCCCTATGGCAGTAAATCATTGCATCAGATTCTGCAATTCAATGCAACTGTCACGCCTGCTCCCCCTCCCTGGTGCTCGAAGGCACCAGGCTCCCCAGCATTACACACTCCTGCCACCATCAACACACACCTGCCTTTCCCCATCATGTGCATCAGTGTATTATTGGACTCACCTGGACTCACCTGTTTATTACCTCCCCTCTATTTGTCAGTTCCCCATCTCTGTTCCCGACTGCATTGTTTGTCGTCTGTCCGTATGTTTCCTGGGGCTGAGGCTGTTGCTCGTTCCTTGTCTGTTCCTATTAAATGTTGACTCCCGGTCACTACCTCTCATCTCCAGCATCGGCTCTTACAGCATTTGAATATTTCATGACTTTAACAATAGAATAATAACTGAATTATATGAATGAAATCACAACAACAAAGCATGAATACATGCTACTAATAATCTATTGTCAACTTCCCATCTATTTGAAACATTTTGATTTCTTTATCACTGTTCATGTGTTGAACTATTGAATTCTCACGAGAAAACAATTTGGTTAAAAATGCAGAATGAGAACTTCCAGAACTGGAACTTCACTGCTTTGGTAGCAGAGACAACAGTGTGTGTTGTGACACAGTTTGGAATTTGGGAATTTAACACTGATTGATGTGGGTCTAGGAGTGGGTCTAGGAGTGGGTCTAGGAGTGGGTCTAGGAGTGGGTCTAGGAGTGGGTCTAGGAGTGGGTCTAGGGTGTCAGGTAGGGTGGAGGTGATATGGTCCTTGACTCAGTGCTGATGTCATTGGTTCCTCTTGGTTGTGCTACCTTAATAGATGATTATGAACAGCTCTTGTAAATAGTCATATATCTGAGTGTTTTGAATGAATATGCATTTGTCACAACATCAACTCTTTCCTAAAACCTCAAAAGGAACAAGAAGAAACAGTTGTATGAAACTCCTGTTGTTAACCAGGTAGAAGTTATTGTACCTGGTAGACAACCATCAGAGGTTTCAATGTAATCCAAAAATAACAACTTGGAACTTAAACACCATAGACATACAAAGTGAATATACTGTATGTCATCTCTACAAGGCCTTTGGAATAGGAGTGTTTTTTAAGAAACTGTGAGAGTGATTCACCCTCTGCTGACCTCTCACGGTATAGTGTCCTCCACAGTTACTACATCCACCCACTGGTGACCTCTCATGGTGTTGTGTCCTCTACAGTTACTACATCCACCCACTGGTGACCTCTCATGGTGTAGTGTCCTCTACAGTTACTACATCCACCCACTGGTGACCTCTCATGGTGTTGTGTCCTCTACAGTTACTACATCCACCCACTGGTGACCTCTCATGGTGTTGTGTCCTCTACAGTTACTACATCCACCCACTGGTGACCTCTCATGGTGTAGTGTCCTCTACAGTTACTACATCCACCCACTGGTGACCTCTCATGGTGTTGTGTCCTCTACAGTTACTACATCCACCCACTGGTGACCTCTCATGGTGTAGTGTCCTCTACAGTTACTACATCCACCCACTGGTGACCTCTCATGGTGTAGTGTCCTCTACAGTTACTACATCCACCCACTGGTGACCTCTCATGGTGTAGTGTCCTCTACAGTTACTACATCCACCCACTGGTGACCTCTCATGGTGTAGTGTCCTCTACAGTTACTACATCCACCCACTGGTGACCTCTCATGGTGTTGTGTCCTCCACAGTTACTACATCAATCCATTGGTGACCTCTCATGGTGTAGTGTCCTCCACTGTTACTACCTCAATCCATTGGTGACCTCTCATGGTGTAGTGTCCTCCACAGTTTCTACATCCACCCACTGGTGACCTCTGTCATGATGTTGCCCTCTTTGGGTACAGTAAGCCCCATCCCCTCTCCCTGTCTCCTACACTCAGGCTGCTGTGGTCAGAGAGAGGTCGTAAATTCATGGAGGGGATTATCTCCTCATGTCCACAGTACAGAGAGAGAGAGTAGAGTTTTCATTGAAGAGATCAAAGAAATTTCTTCCACCTCACAGAACTTGAGGTCCGAACAACATTTATGTTCTGGAGAAGGTATAAATGATCGGAGAAGAATCCAGCTACGATCTGGTCCGTTTGGTACAATTTTGTGAAACTCATGGGAGACAATACGGCACATTACCATAACGCTGTTTATATAAGAGCCTCAGATATGAGGTTTACATCTAATTGTTGTATAAGATGAATGAGTGAGGATGCAACTGTTTGTAAAATTGTGTAATGTGATTTTGGACTATTTAATGAAGGAAACTCCAATTCCTTTTGAGTTTAACTTCTTGATGCACCCATCCCGTTAGCGGGATCATTTACGTCAACATCCGCTGGATTGCAGCCCTCCAAATTCAAATTATATTACTAAAAATATTTAATTTTCATGAAATCACAAGTGCAATGTAGCAAAACACAGCTTAGCTTGTTGTTAATCCACCTGGGGTGTCAGATTTCAATAAAGCTTTTCAGCGAATGGTATCAAAGCGTTTATGTAAGAACATCTCTCTCAGTAGACAAAATATTACAAACAGCTAGCCGCCAAGTAGATTGGTCACGAAAGTCAGAAAAGCAATAAATTAATATATATAATATATATATATATATAATCGATAATATATCAACCGGGACTTTAGCTTCGTCAATAGGAGAGAGAGAGACACAATGGCTGCTCCAAACTGTTGCGCAAGCAAAACTCTGGGGACACCCAGCTATACACTGACGCGATGTGATCTTTCTCGCTAAGTTTTCAAAATAAAAGCCTGAAACTATGTCTAAAGACTGTTCACAACATGGGGAAGCCATAGAAAAAGGAATCTGGTTGATATCCCTTTAAATGGAGGGAAGGAATTCAATGGAACATGGAGCTTTCAAAATAGAGGCCACTTCCTGGTTGAATTTTCCTCAGATTTCCTCAGCCTGCAATATGGGTTCCGTTATTCTCACAGACAATATTTTGACAGTTTTGGAAACTTTTGTGTTTCTATCCTAATCTGACAATTATATGCATATTCTAGATTTTGGGCCTGAGAAATAGGCAGTTAAATTTGCGTACGTTTTTCCTCCAAAAACCTAAATACTGCCCCTTCACTCAACAGGTTAACTAAATCAGAGGACCGCCCATGAGCACAGTTAGGACCTGGCGCCATGAGACAGCTTTTCTGCTCCTCCGAATATAACCCCCACCTTGAGAATTTCTCAACATGTTGCTCTCAATTACGAGAGGACAAAGGTTGCAGACCAGCTTACCTCGATAACGAGAGGGCCAAGGTTTGAGACCAGACTGCTGAATCTTTAACCATCCCACGTGGTTAATCTCTTAGACTATCGATACCGACAGAATAAGAACAAGTCTTTGATATTAATTACTAGTGTGCACCTTGGAGTTCGGTATCATTGAACGGGAAGATCGACAACCAAACAGCTAATCTATAACGACCTGAATGAATGTCACTCTGAACTATCCATTCTAACCACGACACAGAGGACACTCTCCAACAGAACAAACTTTTCAACAGAGATCCCGACGACACACTGAGCGGAAATATATTGATTGATTGCAATAGTTCCCGAATGAGTGAGCGTTCATGTGCAAAGGATTAGCATTTCAATTGTTATAATCATCAACTCTGTAGTGACTTCTCAGCGGGACCCCACTCCCCTTTGTCTAACAAGCCGCAATGCCTATTTAGCCCACTAGGCACATTCCCCTATCATTTCTTGAAACCATTTTTACTTTGTTTGTTTGTGTGTGCACTTCTGTGATTGTTTAGTTAGTTAATAAATAAATGATTTAAGACAATTGATGTATGGATGACTCATAGTGAAGACTGGGTTTGTGCAGATAACAAACAATTTACAACGTTTGGAATGAGACTAACGTAAAATAAATAAGTCATTAATCAGAAGACTAATTGATCAGATATTACAATATCTGAAAAGTTATATTAGGAAAATGTTAACTTTGTAATCTGAATATTTTCCTTTCCCCCTGACTTCCTAGTTCATTCCATTTACCTGATTAGTTAATCATGAAATGCTAATTACAGAGAATCTTTGATAAAAACTAAAACTATTCAGTTAATGATAGTAAAAACACCACACCTCTCATGGTGTAGTGTCCTCTACAGTTACTACATCCACCCACTGGTGACC
>NW_026288992.1:0-3434 GCF_023373465.1 Oncorhynchus keta | reverse complement strand
TGTAGTGTTGTCTCTCTTTATGTAGTGTTGTCTCTCTTTATGTAGTGTTGTCTCTCTTTATGTAGTGTTGTCTCTCTTTATGTAGTGTTGTCTCTCTTTATGTAGTGTTGTCTCTCTTTATGTAGTGTTGTCTCTCTTTATGTAGTGTTGTCTCTCTTTATGTAGTGTTGTCTCTCTTTATGTAGTGTTGTCTCTCTTTATGTGGTGTTGTCTCTCTTTATGTAGTGTTGTCTCTCTTTATGTAGTGTTGTCTCTCTTTATGTGGTGTTGTCTCTCTTGTCGTGATGTATGTTTTGTCCCAGATTCTTATTTGATTTGTTTTTAATCACAGCCTCCGTCCCCGCAGGAGCCCTTTTGGTAGGCCGTCATTGTAAATAAGAATTTGTACTAAACTGACTTACCTAGTTAAATAAATTGAGAAGATGAGGGGTTTTTTTTATTCTACAAATAGTTTCTAATTATCAGTTTATTGAGATGTCATTAAAAATAGATGCTATTTTGAATTGTTTAATTTGAATTTCAGTTTATGTCGTGAATTGATTGCCTTCAATTCAAATGGACCCCAACCCTGACAAATACATATATATATATATAGAACCAGTCAACAGTTTGGACACCTACTCATTCAAGGGTTTTTATTTTATTTTTTATTCTACATTGTAGAATAATAGTGAAGACATCAACACTATGAAATAACACATATGGAATCGTGTAGTAACCAAAAAAGTGTTAAACCAATCTAAACATATTTTATATTTGAGATTCTTCAAAATAGTCACCCTTTATCTTGATGACAGCTTTGCACTCTCTTGGCATTTTCTCAACCAGCTTCACGAGGAAGTCACCTGGAATGCATTTCAGTGTTCCTTGTTAAAAGTTAAATTGTGGAATTGTGACCAGGTAGGTGTGGTATACAGAAGATAGCCCTATTTGGTAAAAGACCAAGTCCATATTATGGCAAGAACAGCTGAAATAAGCTAAGAGAAATTACAGTCCATCATTACTTGAAGACATGAAAGTCAGTCAGACCTGAAAATTTGCAGTGCAGTTGCAAAAACCATCAAGCACTATGATGAAACTGGCTCTCATGAGGACCGCCACAGGAAAGGTAGACCCAGAGTTACCTCTACTGCAGAGGATAAGTTCATTAGAGTTATCAGCCTCAGAAATTGCAGCCCAAAAGTAACAGACACATCAGCTGTTCAGAGGAGACTGTGTGAATCAGACCGTCATGGTTGACTTTCTGTAAAGAAACCACTACTAAAGGACACCAACAATAAGAAGAGACTTGCTTGGGTCAAGAAACACAAGCAATGGACATTCGATTGGTGGAAATCTGTCCTTTGGGCTGATGAGTCCAAATTTGAGATTTTTGGTTCCAACCGCCGTGTCTTTGTGAGACGCGGAGTAGGTGAACGGATGATCTCCGCATGTGTGGTTCCCACCGTGAAGCATGGAGGAGGAGGTGTGGGGGTGTGTGGTTCCCACCGTGAAGCTTGGAGGAGGAGGTGTGATGGTGTGTGGTTCCCACCGTGAAGCACCGTGAAGCATGGAGGAGGAGGTGTGATGGTGTGTGGTTCCCACCGTGAAGCTTGGAGGAGGAGGTGTGATGGTGTGTGGTTCCCACCGTGAAGCACCGTGAAGCATGGAGGAGGAGGTGTGATGGTGTGTGGTTCCCACCGTGAAGCATGGAGGAGGAGGTGTGATGGTGTGTGCTTTACTGGTGACACTGTGATTTATTTAGAATTCAAGGCACACTTCATCAAACTGTTCTATAAACTACTCATGTTACAAAACAATATGTTACTATGGTAACTGAAACGTGTTTCATAGCCTGTTCTCATTTGAGTTACTATGGTAACTGAAACATGTTTCATAGCCTGTTCTCATTTGAGTTACTATGGTAACTGAAACGTTTCATAGCCTGTTCTCATTTGAACTACTATGGTAACTGAAACAACATGCAAACTTTCTCCATCAAGACACTTTCTGCTTTTGACTCAAATCAATGAAAATCTCATTTCAAGGGTGAATATATGTTTATTCATGTACACACAGTGCCTTGACCTTTTCCACATTCTTAGCCTGAATTTAAAATGTATGAAATAGATTGTTCCCCCTCACTAGCCTACACACAGAACCCCATCATGTTAAAGTGGAATGTTTGACATTTCTTCCAATTAAAAATGAAAAGCTGAAATGTCTTGAGTCAATAAGTATTCAACCCCTTTGTTATGGCAAGACTACATAAAGTTCAGGAGTAAGCATGTGCTTAACAAGTCGCAGAAGTTGCAGGAACTCTGAATGACTACCTCCTCTCTGTACCCCACACATACAATTATCTATAAGATCCCTCAGTCGAGCGGTGAATTTCAAACCCAGATTCAACCACAAAGACCAGGGAGGTTTTCCAATGCCTCGCAAAGAACGGCACCTATTGGTAGATGGGTAAAAATAAAAAGCAGACATTGAATATCCCTTTCAGCATGAGGAAGTTATTAATTACACTGGATGGTGTATCAATACACCCAGTCACTACAGAAATACAGGCATCCTTCCTAACTCAGTTGCCAGAGAGCAAGAAAACCGCTCAGGGATTTCACCATGTGACTTTAAAACAGTTACAGAGTTTAATGGCTGTGATCAGATAAAACTGAGGGATCAACAACATTGTAGTTACTCCACAATACTAACCCAAATGACAGAGGGAAAATTAAGCATGTACAGCATCAAAATATTCCAAAACATGCATCCTGTTTGCAAACAAGGCACTAAAGTAATACTGCAAAAAAAATGTGGCAAAACAATTCACTTTTTATCCTGAATACAAAGAGTTGTTGGATTTGCCCCAAACATATCACTGAGTACCACTCTTTATATTTTCAAGCATGGTGGTGGCTGCATCATGTGATGGGTATGCTTGTAATCATTAAGGGCACAAGTTTTTCTTAAAAAAAAAAAATGGAATTAAGCACAGGCAAAATTCTATTATAAAACCTGGTTGTCTGCATTCCACCAGACACATGGAGATTAATTCACCTTCCAGCAGGACAATAATAAAATGTTTAAAAAAAGGCCAAATCTACTCCGGAGTTGCTTACCAAGATGACAAGTAGATGGTTCCTGAGTGGCCCATTTCCAGTTTGACTTAAATCTACGGCAGACCTGGAAATGGTTGTCTAGCAATGGGCAAATTTTGCACAATCCAAGTATGGGACTCAGCTGTAATCTCCGCCAAAGGTGCTTCTACAAAGTATTGACCCAGGGGTGTGAATATCTATGTAAATTAGATATTTCTGGGTTTCAATTCTAATACATTTGTAAAAATGTCTAAAAACATGTTTTCACTTATGGGGTATTAGATAGATGAGAGAAAAATATATTGAATCCATTTTGAATTCAGGCAGTAACAATGAAATGTGTTATAAGTCAAG
>NW_026288991.1:137500-145641 GCF_023373465.1 Oncorhynchus keta | reverse complement strand
TTAAGATTTCTGCACTGGCTGCCTGTGAGTTTTAGAATTAATTTAAAGATTCTTCTATTGATTTTTAAATCAATCCACGATTGTTCACCCCTATACATGTCAGACATGCTTTTAAGTTACGTGCCCAGTAGGTCCCTCACATCCTCTGGCGCTGACCTTTTAACTATCCCAAAGCCTAGGATCAAGAGGTATGGAGAGGCAACCTTAAGTTAGTATGACCCCAGCCTCTGGAATAGCCTGCCGTAAAACCTGAGGACATATTTAAAAGAGATCTTAGAACACATCTTTTTACCTTTGCTTTCCTCAGGATGTTTTTTAGTTGTTCGGTTTGTGTCATTCTTTAAAAAAAAAAAATCTTATGTTTATCTTCTGTAGTAAATATTTCAGCTTATATTTTTATTTTTTATTTTTTTATTTCCCCCTGTGAAGCACGTTGCATTGCATTCCATGTCTGAAATGTGCTGTATAAATAAAACTTGATTTCATTTGTAAGAACACATGATAGCGCTTGTACCGTAGAACGATGTGGCTCTGACGCACCTGGAAGAGGAGATGCTACTGTGTGGTCAAACTAAACATTTTAACTTTAACTAGGCAAGTCAATTAATAACAAATTCTTATTTACAATGACTGCCTACCGCAGACTTCACTGGGCCAATTGTGCACAATCCTATGGGACTCCCAATCACAGCCAGATGTTATACAGCCTGGATTTGAACCAGGTACTGTAAGTGATGGCTCTTGCACTGAGATGCAGTTCCTTAGACCACTGCACCACTTGGGAGCCCATTATCAAACATGCTACTGTGTGTGGTCCAACTAGGACATCAGAGATGCTACTGTGTGTGTCCAACTAGGACATCAGAGATGCTACTGTGTGTGGTCCAACTAGGACATCAGAGATGCTACTGTGTGTGGTCCAACTAGGACATCAGAGATGCTACTGTGTGTGATCAAACTAGGACATCAGAGATGCTACTGTGTGTGGTCCAACTAGGATATCAGAGATGCTACTGTGTGTGGTCCAACTAGGACATCAGAGATGCTACTGTGTGTGATCAAACTAGGACATCAGAGATGCTACTGTGTGAAAGAGAGAGAGAGAGAGAGAGAGAGAGAGAGAGAGAGAGAGAGAGAGAGAACCATTCACCCATCATCCAAGCTAAACATGGTAAGTCTTGCATAAGTCACCAGTTTGACCAAACACATGGGGCGTACTACATCACTACCTGCTACACTGGCATGCTGCGGTTCGCACACATGTCCATCCCTGTGAACCACGTTGCTGGTGAACCATGTTACAGGTGAACCACGTTACATGTGGACCATGTTACAGGTAAACCATGTTACAGGTCAACCATGTTACAGGTAAACCATGTTACAGGTGAACCATGTTACAGGTGAACCATGTTACAGGTCAACCATGTTACAGGTGAACCATGTTACAGGTAACCATGTTACAGGTCAACCATGTTACGTTACAGGTGAACCACGTTGTTACAGGTGGACCACGTTACAGGTGAACCACGTTACAGGTGAACCATGTTACAGGTGAACCATGTTACAGGTGGACCATGTTACAGGTGGACCACGTTACAGGTAAACCATGTTACAGGTGAACCATGTTACAGGTGGACCATGTTACAGGTGGACCATGTTACAGGTGGACCACGTTACAGGTAAACCATGTTACAGGTGGACCATGTTACAGGTCAACCATGTTACAGGTGGACCAGGTAAACCATGTTACAGGTGAACCACATTACCGGTGAACCATGTTACAGGTGAACCATGTTACAGGTGGACCACGTTACAGGTGAACCACGTTACAGGTGAACCATGTTACAGGTAAACCATGAACCATGTTACAGGTGGACCATGTTACAGGTAAACCATGTTAGAGGTCAACCATGTTACAGGTGAACCATGTTACAGGTGGACCATGTTACAGGTGAACAAAGTTACAGGTGAACCAGGTGGACCACGTTACAGGTCACCATGTTACAGGTAAACCATGTTGCAGGTGAACCATGTTACAGGTCAACCACGTTACAGGTGAACCATGTTAAAGGGTGAACCATATTACAGGTAAACCATGTTACAGGTGAACCATGTTACAGGTAAACCATGTTGCAGGTGAACCATGTTACAGGTCAACCACGTTACAGGTCAACCATGTTACAGGTGAACCATGTTACAGGTGAACCACGTTACAGGTCAACCATGTTGCAGGTCAACCATGTTACAGGTGAACCATGTTACAGGTGAACCATGTTACAGGTGAACCATGTTACAGGTCAACCACGTTACAGGTCAACCATGTTACAGGTGAACCATGTTATAGGTGAACCATGTTACAGGTAAACCATGTTACAGGTCAACCATGTTACAGGTGAACCACGTTACAGGTGAACCATGTTACAGGTGAACCATGTTACAGGTGAACCATGTTACAGGTAAACCATGTTACAGGTCAACCACGTTACAGGTCAACCATGTTACAGGTGAACCATGTTACAGGTGAACCATGTTACAGGTGAACCATGTTACAGGTCAACCACGTTACAGGTCAACCATGTTACAGGTGAACCATGTTATAGGTGGACCACGTTACAGGTGAACCACGTTACAGGTCAACCATGTTACAGGTGAACAACAGGTTAACCATGTTACAGGTGAACCACGTTACAGATGAACCACGTTACAGGTGAACCACGTTACAGGTCAACCACGTTACAGGTCAACCATGTTACAGGTGAACCATGTTACAGGTGAACCACGTTACAGGTGAACCACGTTACAGGTGAACCACGTTACAGGTCAACCACGTTACAGGTCAACCACATTACAGGTCAACCATGTTACAGGTGAACCACATTACAGGTTAACCATGTTACAGGTGAACCATGTTACAGGTGAACCACGTTACAGGTGAACCATGTTACAGGTGAACCACATTACAGGTAAACCATGTTGCAGGTAAACCATGTTACAGGTGAACCACGTTACAGGTGAACCATGTTACAGGCTACCAAAGCATTCTGCAGCAATACGCCATTACATCTGGTTTGAGCTGGTGGGATTATAATTTGTTTTTCAACAGGACAATGATCCAACACACCTCCAGGCTGTGCAAGGGATATTTTACCAAGAAGGAAGGTGATGGAGTGCTGCATCAGATGACCTAGCCTCCACAATCACCCAATCTCAACCCAATTGAGATGGTTTGGGTTGGACTGCAGAGTTGGACTGCAGAGTGAAGAAAACGCAGCCAACAAATGCTTAGCATATGTGGGAACTCCTTCAAGACTGTTGGAAAAGCATTCCAGGTGAAGCTGGTTGAGAGAATGCTAAGTGTGTGCAAAGCTGTCATCAAGGCAAAGGGTGTCTACTTTGAAGAATCTCAAATATAAAATATATTTAGATTTGTTTAACACTTTTTTGGTTACTACATGAGTCCATATGTGTTATTTCATAGTTTTGATGTCTTAACTATTATTCTACAATGTAGAAATAGTCCAAATAAAGAAAAACCCTTGAATGAGTCGGTGTTTCCAAACTTTTGACTGGTACTGTATGTAGATGGTAATGAATCATTCAGGAGAGGATTCTGGGTAATCCCTGTACACTGTTCCCTTTGCTTTGTCGTGAATTGGCTGTGACACTCAAACCCCATTGGACGGTGGTGTCTGTTTAATACAGGAAGAATACTTAATGCCCATGTCGCTGTGCGTTTAGCTTGATGCTAACATGGGGATCAGGGTAAGTATATTGAACTAAAGATAAGCTCAAGGGCGGTAGCCACGGTAACAGGTTTTAAACACACTTAAGTGCAGATTGATGTAATCAAAATGAAGTCAACTCAATTGAGATCTTACTTGTTGTGCACTCTCCATCTGCCTCACAGATGGCTGGCTGTGTGTGTGTTTGAGTGTGTGTGTGTGTGTGAATGAGTGTGTGTATTGGAGTGTGTTTGTGTGTGTTTGTGTGTGCGTGTTCCTGAGGGTACCTCATTGCCACTAGCAATGTTCCAATGTGGATTAAATGTCCTGCCTTGCCTTGATGCTCCTGTGTGTAAGATAGAGTTCTCCTCAAAGTGTAATTCTGGCCCGGTGGTTATCTCTGCCATGTATCACCTCTCTGGCTCTGCTCCTGTTAACTCACCTGGTATACAGCTATTAGATGAAGGCCCTCACCCCTGTTAACTCTCATGGCCTGGTATACAGCTATTAGATGAAGGCCCTCATCCCTGTTAACTCTCCTGGTATACAGCTATTAGATGAAGGCCCTCATCCCTGTTAACTCTCCTGGTATACAGCTGTTAGATGAAGGCCCTCATCCCTGTTAACTCTCCTGGTATACAGCTATTAGATGAAGGCCCTCATCCCTGTTAACTCTCCTGGTATACAGCTGTTAGATGAAGGCCCTCATCCCTGTTAACTCTCCTGGTATACTGCTGTTAGATGAAGGCCCTCACCCCTGTTAACTCTCCTGGTATACAGCTGTTAGATGAAGGCCCTCACCCCTGTTAACTCTCCTGGTATACAGCTGTTAGATGAAGGCCCTCATCCCTGTTAACTCTCCTGGTATACAGCTGTTAGATGAAGGCCCTCATCCCTGTTAACTCTCCTGGTATACCGTTGTTAGATGAAGGCCCTCATACCTGTTAACTCTCCTGGTATACAGCTATTAGATGAAGGCCCTCACCCCTGTTAAATCTCCTGGTATACAGCTGTTAGATGAAGGCCCTCACCCCTGTTAACTCTCCTGGTATACAGCTGTTAGATGAAGGCCCTCATCCCTGTTAACTCTCCTGGTATACAGCTGTTAGATGAAGGCCCTCATCCCTGTTAACTCTCCTGGTATACCGCTGTTAGATGAAGGCCCTCATCCCTGTTAACTCTCATCCTGGTCTACCTGGTATACCGCTGTTAGATGAAGGCCCTTATCCCTGTTAACTCTCCTGGTATACAGCTGTTAGATGAAGGCCCTCATCCCTGTTAACTCTCCTGGTATACAGCTGTTAGATGAAGGCCCTCATCCCTGTTAACTCTCCTGGTATACCGCTGTTAGATGAAGGCCCTCATCCCTGTTAACTCTCCTGGTATACCGCTGTTAGATGAAGGCCCCCTTTTGATTCAGATCAGTATCAGTACTCTGGAGAATCAGTCCAGTCAACACATTTGATTCACATCATTATCAGTACTCTGGAGAGTCAGTCCAGTCAACACATTTGATTCAGATCAGTATCAGTACTCTGGAGAATCAGTCCAGTCAACACATTTGATTCACATCATTATCAGTACTCTGGAGAGTCAGTCCAGTCAACACATTTGATTCACATCATTATCAGTACTCTGGAGAATCAGTCCAGTCAACACATTTGATTCACATCATTATCATTACTCTGGAGAGTCAGTCCAGTCAACACATTTGATTCACATCATTATCAGTACTCTGGAGAGTCAGTCCAGTCAACACATTTGATTCAGATCATTATCAGTACTCTGGAGAGTCAGTCCAGTCAACACATTTGATTCAGATCATTATCAGTACTCTGAAGAATCAGTCCAGTCAACACATTTGATTCAGATCATTATCAGTACTCTGGAGAGTCAGTCCAGTCAACACATTTGATTCACATCATTATCAGTACTCTGGAGAGTCAGTCCAGTCAACACATTTGATTCAGATCATTATCAGTACTCTGGAGAGTCAGTCCAGTCAACACATTTGATTCAGATCATTATCAGTACTCTGGAGAATCAGTCCAGTCAACACATTTGATTCAGATCATTATCAGTACTCTGGAGAATCAGTCCAGTCAACACATTTGATTCAGATCATTATCAGTACTCTGGAGAATCAGTCCAGTCAACACATTTGATTCAGATCATTATCAGTACTCTGGAGAGTCAGTCCAGTCAACACATTTGATTCACATCATTATCAGTACTCTGGAGAATCAGTCCAGTCAGTCAACACATTTGATTCAGATCATTATCAGTACTCTGGAGAGTCAGTCCAGTCAACACATTTGATTCAGATCATTATCAGTACTCTGGAGAATCAGTCCAGTCAACACATTTGATTCAGATCATTATCAGTACTCTGGAGAGTCAGTCCAGTCAACACATTTGATTCAGATCATTATCAGTACTCTGGAGAGTCAGTCCAGTCAACACATTTGATTCAGATCATTATCAGTACTCTGGAGAGTCAGTCCAGTCAACACATTTGATTCACATCATTATCAGTACTCTGGAGAGTCAGTCCAGTCAACACATTTGATTCACATCATTATCATCAGATTCACATCATTATCAGTACTCTGGAGAGTCAGTCCAGTCAACACATTTGATTCAGATCATTATCAGTACTCTGAAGAATCAGTCCAGTCAACACATTTGATTCAGATCATTATCAGTACTCTGGAGAGTCAGTCCAGTCAACACATTTGATTCACATCATTATCAGTACTCTGGAGAATCAGTCCAGTCAACACATTTGATTCACATCATTATCAGTACTCTGGAGAATCAGTCCAGTCAACACATTTGATTCACATCATTATCAGTACTCTGGAGAGTCAGTCCAGTCAACACATTTGATTCACATCATTATCAGTACTCTGGAGAGTCAGTCCAGTCAACACATTTGATTCAGATCATTATCAGTACTCTGGAGAGTCAGTCCAGTCAGTCAACACATTTGATTCAGATCATTATCAGTACTCTGGAGAATCAGTCCAGTCAGTCAACACATTTGATTCAGATCATTATCAGTACTCTGGAGAGTCAGTCCAGTCAACACATTTGATTCAGATCATTATCATTACTCTCACACATGATTCAGAGAGTCAGTCCAGTCAACACATTTGATGCACATCATTATCAGTACTCTGGAGAGTCAGTCCAGTCAACACATTTGATTCAGATCATTATCAGTACTCTGAAGAATCAGTCCAGTCAACACATTTTATTCACATCATTATCAGTACTCTGGAGAGTCAGTCCAGTCAACACATTTGATTCACATCATTATCAGTACTCTGGAGAGTCAGTCCAGTCAACACATTTGATTCACATCATTATCATTACTCTGGAGAGTCAGTCCAGTCAACACATTTGATTCAGATCATTATCAGTACTCTGGAGAGTCAGTCCAGTCAACACATTTGATTCAGATCATTATCAGTACTCTGGAGAGTCAGTCCAGTCAACACATTTGATTCAGATCATTATCAGTACTCTGGAGAATCAGTCCAGTCAGTCAACACATTTGATTCAGATCATTATCAGTACTCTGGAGAGTCAGTCCAGTCAGTCAACACATTTGATTCAGATCATTATCAGTACTCTGGAGAATCAGTCCAGTCAGTCAACACATTTGATTCACATCATTATCAGTACTCTGGAGAGTCAGTCCAGTCAGTCAACACATTTGATTCACATCATTATCAGTACTCTGGAGAGTCAGTCCAGTCAGTCAACACATTTGATTCAGATCATTATCAGTACTCTGGAGAGTCAGTCCAGTCAACACATTTGATTCAGATCATTATCAGTACTCTGGAGAATCAGTCCAGTCAACACATTTGATTCACATCATTATCAGTACTCTGGAGAGTCAGTCCAGTCAACACATTTGATTCACATCATTATCAGTACTCTGGAGAATCAGTCCAGTCAACACATTTGATTCACATCATTATCAGTACTCTGGAGAATCAGTCCAGTCAGTCAACACATTTGATTCAGATCATTATCAGTACTCTGGAGAGTCAGTCCAGTCAGTCAACACATTTGATTCAGATCATTATCAGTACTCTGGAGAATCAGTCCAGTCAGTCAACACATTTGATTCACATCATTATCAGTACTCTGGAGAGTCAGTCCAGTCAACACATTTGATTCAGATCATTATCAGTACTCTGGAGAATCAGTCCAGTCAGTCAACACATTTGATTCAGATCATTATCAGTACTCTGGAGAATCAGTCCAGTCAGTCAACACATTTGATTCACATCATTATCAGTACTCTGGAGAATCAGTCCAGTCAGTCAACACATTTGATTCAGATCATTATCAGTACTCTGGAGAGTCAGTCCAGTCAGTCAACACATTTGATTCAGATCATTA